>NC_137616.1:32363215-32660715 GCF_963280865.1 Gymnoscopelus braueri | reverse complement strand
GACATTAAGGTGCGAATGTGTGGATAATTAGGATAAATGTTTACTGGACGACTGCAAGATATAAATAAAATATGTGCTTGTTGCTGTTGGATCTTGCTATGGAGATAACATGCAGTAAAATAAAGACTTATTTTAAATGTACAATTCCAATGAATTTGTACATTTTACTCTGTACGAGGTGAACATTATTTCAAGTGATGCATGTACTGTGACCATAAATCTATTATATTGTCTTCATTTCCTTTGTTGCTATTTTTTTTTCATTACTTTTTTGTTATTGTTCATAAACTGTATATTGTTGCATCATCATTTTGTTTTTTACTTTTAGCACTATTATGTTTGACCTTATTCCCCTTATACAAAATGTATCAGTTTACAGTATATGTTCAAGAAGTAAAATAACATCTTAGCAGGGTAAGCACACACACAAACACACACACACGCACACACGCACGCAGGCACGCACGCAGGCACGCACGCATGCACGCACACACACACTTACAACTTAAATTACATTTCCTGAAGCTTCCAACATGAGATTCAATAAAGTCACCCATCATGAGCTAAAAAGTAATTCATTCATTCCACTTAAATCTTCCTGTAGAAAATAAGACCCAAAAGGTCCTAAGCGGAATTAAAGTGTGCTTGGTCTTTGGTGTGTGTATACATAATGTTCTCCATCTCATACCTGAGCTGAACGTAAGGGCCAGAGTCGGGTCACTGGAGCAGTTGCCATTGATAGCCTTAACGTCTACAGCGTAGATGGTGCCACACATGATGCTTGTAAGAGTACAATGGAGTTCAGAGGACAGGCAGGTGACGTTGCCTTGACTACTTGAGGCAGAAACATAGTACTGTACGGCTCCCTTGTGGCCAGACCAGGACACAACAGCACCATTGATGATACATTCAGGAGCTACAGAGATGTTGGAAGGAACACATGGCACTACAAAGAGAAGAAAAATGCAAAGTTAAACAAACTTTGGATTAAAGCAATAATGTACTGCGCTAACATGAAACAATCTAACTGGGCTCCAAGAACTAAATCACAGAGAACATTTTTAATTAACATGATTTTAAATCTCAAAGTTAATAAGGAGAATTATTTTCCTTCCCTTTACTCAATGCATATATTCATCCATAAATAGATTTTTAATCTGAATTAAGTTGACTCCCAGAGAGAAAAAACTAATCAGCATTGTGGTGTCTTTGGTGAACATCTCACCTGTTTTCAGATCCACAGCTGAACTTGGTTGACTGTGACAACCTCTGTCAACAGCTACAACACTGACAGAGTAGTTTTCACCACAGTATAGATCAGTGAAAGAGCAGGAGTTTGCATTGCCTGAGTTACAGGTGTGGATGTGTCCATCATGTGTTGTTGCTGTTGCTATGCACATGTCTGCTCCTGTGTCTGGGGACCAGGACACTGTATTAACCCCGCATAATGTAGAAACAGAAACATTACTGGGTGTGCAAGGACCTGGAGACATAAGAGGGAAGAAGTGGAGAAAATTAAAGTTTATTCTCTTTGACGCTTCGTTGAACTGAACACATAAAAGTATGTGGAGACTATTTTAATTAGTCTGTAGGAGATTATTCAGATTAGTACATAGTTTTTAGATTTTAAGTCTTGTTGCTGCTCTGTACCTGCAATGAACTGATAAGGAAAGCTGGGATTCCCAGCACATGAGCCAGCATTTGGTGTCACTGTGATGGTAAAGGTCTGGCCACAGTGCATGTTGGGTATCTGACAGCTGGTACTGTTGGTGTAGCAGTAATATATGTGTCCATCCTGGCCCACCGCTGTCACATTGTAAGCTGTGGCACTGGGGCTTCCCACCCAGGTCACATGGGTTGAGTTGGGACACACCAGACTGGCAGTAACGTTATATGGGGCACAAGGGGCTGGGAAGAGAAAGAAAAAAGAGTAAGAAAGTGAATGAGAATCATCTTTATTGTCACATCACAGGTTTACAGGTGTAAAAAGTGAGTATATTTTGTTATTGTGCCAGCTCCATCGTTTTTGTTGTTTTCAGGAAGAAATCAAGAGAAAAAGATAAAGAAGAGGGAGAGCACACAGTATGCTACAAAAACTAGACTGGCAGTAACGTTATATGGGGCACAAGGGGCTGGGAAGAGAAAGAAAACATTTTAAGAAAGTGAATGAGAATCATCTTTATTGTCACATCACAGGTTTACAGGTGTAAAAAGTGAGTGAAATGTGTTATTGTGCAAGCTCCATCATTTTGTTGTTTTCAGGAAGAGATCAAGAGAAACGGATAAAGAAGAGGGAGAGCAAGGTGAGAAAGAAAGAAAAACAGAGAAACATGTCAAGGATAGGCAATTTTTTAAAATATATTTACATATATGTAGCATAATCCAGCTGGTACAGTATGTACATGAGGTTAGACATAAGGTCCATATGGTTAGACACAAAAGTGGTAGCAAGTTGGTAGGTCCACGCATAGCAGCAGGTATGAGATTAGACATTAAGGTGCGAATGTGTGGATAATTAGGATAAATGTTTAATACCGGACGGCTGCAAGATATAAAGAAAACAAGTGCTTGCTGGATCTTGCTATGGAGATAACATGCAATAAAATAATGACTTATTTTAAACGTACAATTCCAATGAGTTCCCGAAGCTTCCAACATGAGATTAATTAAAGTCACCCAGCATGAGCTAACATGTAATCCATTCAGTCCACTTAAATCTTCCTGTAGAAAATAAGACCCAAAAGGTCCTAAGCGGAATTAAAGTGTGTTTGGTCTTTGGTGTGTGTATACATAATGTTCTCCATCTCATACCTGAGCTGAACGTAAGGGCCAGAGTCGGGTCACTGGAGCAGTTGCCATTGATAGCCTTTACGTCTACAGCGTAGATGGTGCCACACATGATGCTTGTAAGAGGACAATGGAGTTCAGAGGACAGGCAGGTGGCTTTGCCTTGACTACTTGAGGCAGAAACATAGTACTGTACGGCTCCCTTGTGGCCAGACCAGGACACAACAGCACCATTGATGATACATTCAGGAGCGACAGAGATGTTGGAAGGAACACATGGCACTACAAAGAGAAGAAAAAAATCAAAGTTAAACAAACTTTGGATATAGCAATAATGTACTGCGCTAACATGAAAAAATCGAACTGTGCTCCAAGATATAAATCATGAAGAACATTTTAAATTAACATGATTTGAATCTCAAAGTTAATAAGGAGAAATGGGGCAACTTATTTTTTCCTTCCACCCTTTACTCAATGCAAGCATTCATCCATAACTAGATTTTTAATCATTCAATTGAATTAAGTTGAGTCCAAGAGAGAAAAAACAAATCAGCATTACAGTGTCTTTGGTGAACATCTCACCTGTTTTCAGATCCACAGCTGAACTTGGTTGACTGTGACAACCTCTGTCAACAGCTACAACAGTGACAGAGTAGTTTTCACCACAGTATAGATCAGCGAAAGAGCAGGAGTTTGCATTGCCTGAGTTACAGGTGTGGATGTGTCCATCATGTGTTGTTGCTGTTGCTATGTACATGTCTGCTCCTGTGTCAGGGGACCAGGACACTGTATTAACCCCGCATAATGTAGAAACTGAAACATTACTGGGTGGGCAGGGACCTGGAGACATAAGAGGGAAGATTTGGAGAAAAATTAAGTTTATTCTCTTTGATGCTTCGTTGAACTGAACACATAAAAAATATGTGGAGAATATTTTAATTAGTCTGATAAAATTGGTCTGTAGGAGATTATTCAGATTAGTACATCATTTTCAGAATTTAAGTCTTGTTGCTGCTCTGTACCTGCAATGAACTGATAAGGAAAGCTGGGAATCCCAGCACAAGAGTCAGCATATGGTGTCACTGTGATGGTAAAGGTCTGGCCACAGTGCATGTTGGGTATCTGACAGCTAGTACTGTTGGTGTAGCAGTAATATATGTGTCCATCCTGGCCCACCGCTGTCACATTGTAAGCTGTGGCACTGGGGCTTCCCACCCAGGTCACATGGGTTGAGTTGGGACACACCAGACTGGCAGTAACGTTATATGGGGCACAAGGGGCTGGGAAGAGAAAGAAAAAATTGTAAGAAAGTGAATGAGAATCATCTTTATTGTCACATCACAGGTTTACAGGTGTAAAAAGTGAGTGAAATGTGTTATTGTGCAAGCTCCATCATTTTGTTGTTTTCAGGAAGAGATCAAGAGAAACAGATAAAGAAGAGGGAGAGCAAGGTGAGAAAGAAAGAAAAACAGAGAAACATGTCAAGGATAGGCAAAAAAAAGAATATATTTACATATATGTAGCATAATCCAGCTGGTACAGTATGTACATGAGGTTAGACATAAGGTCCATATGGTTAGACACAAAAGTGGTAGCAAGTTGGTAGGTCCACGCATAGCAGCAGGTATGAGATTAGACATTAAGGTGCAAATGTGTGGATAATTAGGATAAATGTTTAATACCGGACGGCTGCAAGATATAAAGAAAACAAGTGCTTGCTGGATCTTGCTATGGAGATAACATGCAATAAAATAATTACTTATTTTAAACGTACAATTCCAATGAGTTCCTGAAGCTTCCAACATGAGATTAATTAAAGTCACCCAGCATGAGCTAACATGTAATCCATTCAGTACACTTAAATCTTCCTGTAGAAAATAAGACCCAAAAGGTCCTAAGCGGAATTAAAGTGTGTTTGGTCTTTGGTGTGTGTATACATAATGTTCTCCATCTCATACCTGAGCTGAACGTAAGGGCCAGAGTCGGGTCACTGGAGCAGTTGCCATTGATAGCCTTTACGTCTACAGCGTAGATGGTGCCACACATGATGCTTGTAAGAGGACAATGGAGTTCAGAGGACAGGCAGGTGGCATTGCCTTGACTACTTGAGGCAGAAACATAGTACTGTACGGCTCCCTTGTGGCCAGACCAGGACACAACAGCACCATTGATGATACATTCAGGAGCTACAAAGATGTTGGAAGGAACACATGGCACTACAAAGAGAAGAAAAAAATCAAAGTTAAACAAACTTTGGATATAGCAATAATGTACTGCGCTAACATGAAAAAATCTAACTGGGCTCCAAGATATAAATCATGAAGAACATTTTATATTAACATGGTTTGAATCTCAAAGTTATTAAGGAGAAATGGGGCAACTTATTTTTTCCTTCCACCCTTTACTCAATGCATGCATTCATCCATAACTAGATTTTGAATCATTCAATTGAATAAAGTTGACTCCCAGAGAGAAAAAACTAATCAGCATTACAGTGTCTTTGGTGAACATCTCACCTGTTTTCAGATCCACAGCTGAACTTGGTTGACTGTGACAACCTCTGTCAACAGCTACAACAGTGACAGAGTAGTTTTCACCACAGTATAGATCAGTGAAAGAGCAGGAGTTTGCATTGCCTGAGTTACAGGTGTGGATGTGTCCATCATGTGTTGTTGCTGTTGCTATGTACATGTCTGCTCCTGTGTCAGGGGACCAGGACACTGTATTAACCCTGCATAATGTAGAAACTGAAACATTACTGGGTGGGCAGGGACCTGGAGACATAAGAGGGAAGAATTGGAGAAAAATAAAGTTTATTCTCTTTGACGCTTCGTTGAACTGAACACATAAAAAGTATGTGGAGAATATTTTAATTAGTCTGATAGAATTTGTCTGTAGGAGATCATTCAGATTAGTACATCGTTTTTAGAATTTAAGTCTTGTTGCTGCTCTGTACCTGCAATGAACTGATAAGGAAAGCTGGGAATCCCAGCACATGAGTCAGCATATGGTGTCACTGTGATGGTAAAGGTCTGGCCACAGTGCATGTTGGGTATCTGACAGCTAGTACTGTTGGTGTAGCAGTAATATATGTGTCCATTCTGGCCCACCGCTGTCACATTGTAAGCTGTGGCACTGGGGCTTCCCACCCAGGTCACATGGGTTGAGTTGGGACACACCAGACTGGCAGTAACGTTATATGGGGCACAAGGGGCTGGGAAGAGAAAGAAAAAATTGTAAGAAAGTGAATGAGAATCATCTTTATTGTCACATCACAGGTTTACAGGTGTAAAAAGTGAGTGAAATGTGTTATTGTGCAAGCTCCATCATTTTGTTGTTTTCAGGAAGAGATCAAGAGAAACGGATAAAGAAGAGGGAGAGCAAGGTGAGAAAGAAAGAAAAACAGAGAAACATGTCAAGGATAGGCAAAAAATAATAATATATTTACATATATGTAGCATAATCCAGCTGGTACAGTATGTACATGAGGTTAGACATAAGGTCCATATGGTTAGACACAAAAGTGGTAGCAAGTTGGTAGGTCCACGCATAGCAGCAGGTATGAGATTAGACATTAAGGTGCGAATGTGTGGATAATTAGGATAAATGTTTAATACCGGACGGCTGCAAGATATAAAGAAAACAAGTGCTTGCTGGATCTTGCTATGGAGATAACATGCAATAAAATAATGACTTATTTTAAACGTACAATTCCAATGAGTTCCCGAAGCTTCCAACATGAGATTAATTAAAGTCACCCAGCATGAGCTAACATGTAATCCATTCAGTCCACTTAAATCTTCCTGTAGAAAATAAGACCCAAAAGGTCCTAAGCGGAATTAAAGTGTGTTTGGTCTTTGGTGTGTGTATACATAATGTTCTCCATCTCATACCTGAGCTGAACGTAAGGGCCAGAGTCGGGTCACTGGAGCAGTTGCCATTGATAGCCTTTACGTCTACAGCGTAGATGGTGCCACACATGATGCTTGTAAGAGGACAATGGAGTTCAGAGGACAGGCAGGTGGCTTTGCCTTGACTACTTGAGGCAGAAACATAGTACTGTACGGCTCCCTTGTGGCCAGACCAGGACACAACAGCACCATTGATGATACATTCAGGAGCGACAGAGATGTTGGAAGGAACACATGGCACTACAAAGAGAAGAAAAAAATCAAAGTTAAACAAACTTTGGATATAGCAATAATGTACTGCGCTAACATGAAAAAATCGAACTGGGCTCCAAGATATAAATCATGAAGAACATTTTAAATTAACATGATTTGAATCTCAAAGTTAATAAGGAGAAATGGGGCAACTTATTTTTTCCTTCCACCCTTTACTCAATGCAAGCATTCATCCATAACTAGATTTTTAATCATTCAATTGAATTAAGTTGAGTCCAAGAGAGAAAAAACAAATCAGCATTACAGTGTCTTTGGTGAACATCTCACCTGTTTTCAGATCCACAGCTGAACTTGGTTGACTGTGACAACCTCTGTCAACAGCTACAACAGTGACAGAGTAGTTTTCACCACAGTATAGATCAGTGAAAGAGCAGGAGTTTGCATTGCCTGAGTTACAGGTGTGGATGTGTCCATCATGTGTTGTTGCTGTTGCTATGTACATGTCTGCTCCTGTGTCAGGGGACCAGGACACTGTATTAACCCCGCATAATGTAGAAACTGAAACATTACTGGGTGGGCAGGGACCTGGAGACATAAGAGGGAAGATTTGGAGAAAAATTAAGTTTATTCTCTTTGATGCTTCGTTGAACTGAACACATAAAAAATATGTGGAGAATATTTTAATTAGTCTGATAAAATTGGTCTGTAGGAGATTATTCAGATTAGTACATCATTTTCAGAATTTAAGTCTTGTTGCTGCTCTGTACCTGCAATGAACTGATAAGGAAAGCTGGGAATCCCAGCACAAGAGTCAGCATATGGTGTCACTGTGATGGTAAAGGTCTGGCCACAGTGCATGTTGGGTATCTGACAGCTAGTACTGTTGGTGTAGCAGTAATATATGTGTCCATCCTGGCCCACCGCTGTCACATTGTAAGCTGTGGCACTGGGGCTTCCCACCCAGGTCACATGGGTTGAGTTGGGACACACCAGACTGGCAGTAACGTTATATGGGGCACAAGGGGCTGGGAAGAGAAAGAAAAAATTGTAAGAAAGTGAATGAGAATCATCTTTATTGTCACATCACAGGTTTACAGGTGTAAAAAGTGAGTGAAATGTGTTATTGTGCAAGCTCCATCATTTTGTTGTTTTCAGGAAGAGATCAAGAGAAACAGATAAAGAAGAGGGAGAGCAAGGTGAGAAAGAAAGAAAAACAGAGAAACATGTCAAGGATAGGCAAAAAAAAAGAATATATTTACATATATGTAGCATAATCCAGCTGGTACAGTATGTACATGAGGTTAGACATAAGGTCCATATGGTTAGACACAAAAGTGGTAGCAAGTTGGTAGGTCCACGCATAGCAGCAGGTATGAGATTAGACATTAAGGTGCAAATGTGTGGATAATTAGGATAAATGTTTAATACCGGACGGCTGCAAGATATAAAGAAAACAAGTGCTTGCTGGATCTTGCTATGGAGATAACATGCAATAAAATAATTACTTATTTTAAACGTACAATTCCAATGAGTTCCTGAAGCTTCCAACATGAGATTAATTAAAGTCACCCAGCATGAGCTAACATGTAATCCATTCAGTACACTTAAATCTTCCTGTAGAAAATAAGACCCAAAAGGTCCTAAGCGGAATTAAAGTGTGTTTGGTCTTTGGTGTGTGTATACATAATGTTCTCCATCTCATACCTGAGCTGAACGTAAGGGCCAGAGTCGGGTCACTGGAGCAGTTGCCATTGATAGCCTTTACGTCTACAGCGTAGATGGTGCCACACATGATGCTTGTAAGAGGACAATGGAGTTCAGAGGACAGGCAGGTGGCATTGCCTTGACTACTTGAGGCAGAAACATAGTACTGTACGGCTCCCTTGTGGCCAGACCAGGACACAACAGCACCATTGATGATACATTCAGGAGCTACAAAGATGTTGGAAGGAACACATGGCACTACAAAGAGAAGAAAAAAATCAAAGTTAAACAAACTTTGGATATAGCAATAATGTACTGCGCTAACATGAAAAAATCTAACTGGGCTCCAAGATATAAATCATGAAGAACATTTTATATTAACATGGTTTGAATCTCAAAGTTATTAAGGAGAAATGGGGCAACTTATTTTTTCCTTCCACCCTTTACTCAATGCATGCATTCATCCATAACTAGATTTTGAATCATTCAATTGAATAAAGTTGACTCCCAGAGAGAAAAAACTAATCAGCATTACAGTGTCTTTGGTGAACATCTCACCTGTTTTCAGATCCACAGCTGAACTTGGTTGACTGTGACAACCTCTGTCAACAGCTACAACAGTGACAGAGTAGTTTTCACCACAGTATAGATCAGTGAAAGAGCAGGAGTTTGCATTGCCTGAGTTACAGGTGTGGATGTGTCCATCATGTGTTGTTGCTGTTGCTATGTACATGTCTGCTCCTGTGTCAGGGGACCAGGACACTGTATTAACCCTGCATAATGTAGAAACTGAAACATTACTGGGTGGGCAGGGACCTGGAGACATAAGAGGGAAGAATTGGAGAAAAATAAAGTTTATTCTCTTTGACGCTTCGTTGAACTGAACACATAAAAAGTATGTGGAGAATATTTTAATTAGTCTGATAGAATTTGTCTGTAGGAGATCATTCAGATTAGTACATCGTTTTTAGAATTTAAGTCTTGTTGCTGCTCTGTACCTGCAATGAACTGATAAGGAAAGCTGGGAATCCCAGCACATGAGTCAGCATATGGTGTCACTGTGATGGTAAAGGTCTGGCCACAGTGCATGTTGGGTATCTGACAGCTAGTACTGTTGGTGTAGCAGTAATATATGTGTCCATTCTGGCCCACCGCTGTCACATTGTAAGCTGTGGCACTGGGGCTTCCCACCCAGGTCACATGGGTTGAGTTGGGACACACCAGACTGGCAGTAACGTTATATGGGGCACAAGGGGCTGGGAAGAGAAAGAAAAAATTGTAAGAAAGTGAATGAGAATCATCTTTATTGTCACATCACAGGTTTACAGGTGTAAAAAGTGAGTGAAATGTGTTATTGTGCAAGCTCCATCATTTTGTTGTTTTCAGGAAGAGATCAAGAGAAACGGATAAAGAAGAGGGAGAGCAAGGTGAGAAAGAAAGAAAAACAGAGAAACATGTCAAGGATAGGCAAAAAATTATAATATATTTACATATATGTAGCATAATCCAGCTGGTACAGTATGTACATGAGGTTAGACATAAGGTCCATATGGTTAGACACAAAAGTGGTAGCAAGTTGGTAGGTCCACGCATAGCAGCAGGTATGAGATTAGACATTAAGGTGCGAATGTGTGGATAATTAGGATAAATGTTTAATACCGGACGGCTGCAAGATCTAAAGAAAACAAGTGCTTGCTGGATCTTGCTATGGAGATAACATGCAATAAAATAATGACTTATTTTAAACGTACAATTCCAATGAGTTCCCGAAGCTTCCAACATGAGATTAATTAAAGTCACCCAGCATGAGCTAACATGTAATCCATTCAGTCCACTTAAATCTTCCTGTAGAAAATAAGACCCAAAAGGTCCTAAGCGGAATTAAAGTGTGTTTGGTCTTTGGTGTGTGTATACATAATGTTCTCCATCTCATACCTGAGCTGAACGTAAGGGCCAGAGTCGGGTCACTGGAGCAGTTGCCATTGATAGCCTTTACGTCTACAGCGTAGATGGTGCCACACATGATGCTTGTAAGAGGACAATGGAGTTCAGAGGACAGGCAGGTGGCATTGCCTTGACTACTTGAGGCAGAAACATAGTACTGTACGGCTCCCTTGTGGCCAGACCAGGACACAACAGCACCATTGATGATACATTCAGGAGCTACAGAGATGTTGGAAGGAACACATGGCACTACAAAGAGAAGAAAAAAATCAAAGTTAAACAAACTTTGGATATAGCAATAATGTACTGCGCTAACATGAAAAAATCTAACTGGGCTCCAAGATATAAATCATGAAGAACATTTTAAATTAACATGATTTGAATCTCAAAGTTAATAAGGAGAAATGGGGCAACTTATTTTTTCCTTCCACCCTTTACTCAATGCATGCATTCATCCATAACTAGATTTTTAATCATTCAATTGAATTAAGTTGACTCCCAGAGAGAAAAAACAAATCAGAATTACGGTGTCTTTGGTGAACATCTCACCTGTTTTCAGATCCACAGCTGAACTTGGTTGACTGTGACAACCTCTGTCAACAGCTACAACAGTGACAGAGTAGTTTTCACCACAGTATAGATCAGTGAAAGAGCAGGAGTTTGCATTGCCTGAGTTACAGGTGTGGATGTGTCCATCATGTGTTGTTGCTGTTGCTATGTACATGTCTGCTCCTGTGTCAGGGGACCAGGACACTGTATTAACCCCGCATAATGTAGAAACTGAAACATTACTGGGTGGGCAGGGACCTGGAGACATAAGAGGGAAGAATTGGAGAAAAATAAAGTTTATTCTCTTTGACGCTTCGTTGAACTGAACACATAAAAAGTATGTGGAGAATATTTTAATTAGTCTGATAGAATTTGTCTGTAGGAGATTATTCAGATTAGTACATCGTTTTTAGAATTTAAGTCTTGTTGCTGCTCTGTACCTGCAATGAACTGATAAGGAAAGCTGGGAATCCCAGCACAAGAGTCAGCATATGGTGTCACTGTGATGGTAAAGGTCTGGCCACAGTGCATGTTGGGTATCTGACAGCTAGTACTGTTGGTGTAGCAGTAATATATGTGTCCATCCTGGCCCACCGCTGTCACATTGTAAGCTGTGGCACTGGGGCTTCCCACCCAGGTCACATGGGTTGAGTTGGGACACACCAGACTGGCAGTAACGTTATATGGGGCACAAGGGGCTGGGAAGAGAAAGAAAAAATTGTAAGAAAGTGAATGAGAATCATCTTTATTGTCACATCACAGGTTTACAGGTGTAAAAAGTGAGTGAAATGTGTTATTGTGCAAGCTCCATCATTTTGTTGTTTTCAGGAAGAGATCAAGAGAAACAGATAAAGAAGTGGGAGAGCAGCAAGGTGAGAAAGAAAAAAACAGAGAAACATGTCAAGGATAGGCAAAAAAAAATGAAGATATTTACATATATGTAGCATAATCCAGCTGGTACAGTATGTACATGAGGTTAGACATAAGGTCCATATGGTTAGACACAAAAGTGGTAGCAAGTTGGTAGGTCCACGCATAGCAGCAGGTGTGAGATTTGACATTAAGGTGCGAATGTGTGGATAATTAGGATAAATGTTTAATACCGGACGGCTGAAAGATATAAAGAAAACAAGTGCTTGCTGGATCTTGCTATGGAGATAACATGCAATAAAATAATGACTTATTTTAAACGTACAATTCCAATGAGTTCCTGAAGCTTCCAACATGAGATTAATTAAAGTCACACAGCATGAGCTAAAATGTAATCCATTCAGTCCACTTAAATCTTCCTGTAGAAAATAAGACCCAAAAGGACCTAAGCGGAATTAAAGTGTGTTTGGTCTTTGGTGTGTGTATACATAATGTTCTCCATCTCATACCTGAGCTGAACGTAAGGGCCAGAGTCGGGTCACTGGAGCAGTTGCCATTGATAGCCTTTACGTCTACAGCGTAGATGGTGCCACACATGATGCTTGTAAGAGGACAATGGAGTTCAGAGGACAGGCAGGTGGCATTGCCTTGACTACTTGAGGCAGAAACATAGTACTGTACGGCTCCCTTGTGGCCAGACCAGGACACAACAGCACCATTGATGATACATTCAGGAGCTACAGAGATGTTGGAAGGAACACATGGCACTACAAAGAGAAGAAAAAAATCAAAGTTAAACAAACTTTGGATATAGCAATAATGTACTGCGCTAACATGAAAAAATCTAACTGGGCTCCAAGATATAAATCATGAAGAACATTTTAAATTAACATGATTTGAATCTCAAAGTTAATAAGGAGAAATGGGGCAACTTATTTTTTCCTTCCACCCTTTACTCAATGCATGCATTCATCCATAACTAGATTTTTAATCATTCAATTGAATTAAGTTGACTCCCAGAGAGAAAAAACAAATCAGAATTACGGTGTCTTTGGTGAACATCTCACCTGTTTTCAGATCCACAGCTGAACTTGGTTGACTGTGACAACCTCTGTCAACAGCTACAACAGTGACAGAGTAGTTTTCACCACAGTATAGATCAGTGAAAGAGCAGGAGTTTGCATTGCCTGAGTTACAGGTGTGGATGTGTCCATCATGTGTTGTTGCTGTTGCTATGTACATGTCTGCTCCTGTGTCAGGGGACCAGGACACTGTATTAACCCCGCATAATGTAGAAACTGAAACATTACTGGGTGGGCAGGGACCTGGAGACATAAGAGGGAAGAATTGGAGAAAAATAAAGTTTATTCTCTTTGACGCTTCGTTGAACTGAACACATAAAAAGTATGTGGAGAATATTTTAATTAGTCTGATAGAATTTGTCTGTAGGAGATTATTCAGATTAGTACATCGTTTTTAGAATTTAAGTCTTGTTGCTGCTCTGTACCTGCAATGAACTGATAAGGAAAGCTGGGAATCCCAGCACAAGAGTCAGCATATGGTGTCACTGTGATGGTAAAGGTCTGGCCACAGTGCATGTTGGGTATCTGACAGCTAGTACTGTTGGTGTAGCAGTAATATATGTGTCCATCCTGGCCCACCGCTGTCACATTGTAAGCTGTGGCACTGGGGCTTCCCACCCAGGTCACATGGGTTGAGTTGGGACACACCAGACTGGCAGTAACGTTATATGGGGCACAAGGGGCTGGGAAGAGAAAGAAAAAATTGTAAGAAAGTGAATGAGAATCATCTTTATTGTCACATCACAGGTTTACAGGTGTAAAAAGTGAGTGAAATGTGTTATTGTGCAAGCTCCATCATTTTGTTGTTTTCAGGAAGAGATCAAGAGAAACAGATAAAGAAGTGGGAGAGCAGCAAGGTGAGAAAGAAAAAAACAGAGAAACATGTCAAGGATAGGCAAAAAAAATGAAGATATTTACATATATGTAGCATAATCCAGCTGGTACAGTATGTACATGAGGTTAGACATAAGGTCCATATGGTTAGACACAAAAGTGGTAGCAAGTTGGTAGGTCCACGCATAGCAGCAGGTGTGAGATTTGACATTAAGGTGCGAATGTGTGGATAATTAGGATAAATGTTTAATACCGGACGGCTGAAAGATATAAAGAAAACAAGTGCTTGCTGGATCTTGCTATGGAGATAACATGCAATAAAATAATGACTTATTTTAAACGTACAATTCCAATGAGTTCCTGAAGCTTCCAACATGAGATTAATTAAAGTCACACAGCATGAGCTAAAATGTAATCCATTCAGTCCACTTAAATCTTCCCGTAGAAAATAAGACCCAAAAGGACCTAAGCGGAATTAAAGTGTGCTTGGTCTTTGGTGTGTGTATACATAATGTTCTCCATCTCATACCTGAGCTGAACGTAAGGGCCAGAGTCGGGTCACTGGAGCAGTTGCCATTGATAGCCTTAACGTCTACAGCGTAGATGGTGCCACACATGATGCTTGTAAGAGTACAATGGAGTTCAGAGGACAGGCAAGTGGCGTTGCCTTGACTACTTGAGGCAGAAACATAGTACTGTACGGCTCCCTTGTGGCCAGACCAGGACACAACAGCACTGTTGATGATACATTCAGGAGCTATAGAGATGTTGGAAGGAACACATGGCACTACAAAGAGAAGAAAAATTAAGAGTTAAACAAACTTTGGATTAAAACAATATTGTACTGCACTAACATGAAACAATCTAACTGGGCCCCAAGATATAAATCATGAAGAACATTTTACATTAACATGATTTGAATCTCAAAGTTAATAAAGAGAAATGGGGAATTTCTTCCTTCCACCCTTTACTCAATGTATGCATTCATCCATAACTAGATTTTTAATCATTCAATTGAATTAAGTTGACTCCCAGAGAGAAAAAACAAATCAGCATTGTGGTGTCTTTGGTGAACATCTCACCTGTTTTCAGATCCACAGCTGAACTTGGTTGACTGTGACAACCTCTGTCAACAGCTACAACAGTGACAGAGTAGTTTTCACCACAGTATAGATCAGTGAAAGAGCAGGAGTTTGCATTGCCTGAATTACAGGTGTGGATGTGTCCATCATGTGCTGTTGCTGTTGCTATGTACATGTCTGCTCCTGTGTCAGGGGACCAGGACACTGTATTAACCCCGCATAATGTAGAAACAGAAACATTACTGGGTGGGCAAGGACCTGGAGACATAAGAGGGAAGAATTGGAGAAAAATAAAGTTTATTCTCTTTGACGCTTCGTTGAACTGAACACATAAAAGTATGTGGAGACTATTTTAAAATAGAATTTGTCTGTAGGAGATTATTCAGATTAGTACATAGTTTTTAGATTTTAAGTCTGGTTGCTGCTCTGTACCTGCAATGAACTGATAAGGAAAGCTGGGATTCCCAGCACATGAGTCAGCATATGGTGTCACTGTGATGGTAAAGGTCTGGCCACAGTGCATGTTGGGTATCTGACAGCTGGTACTGTTGGTGTAGCAGTAATATATGTGTCCATCCTGGCCCACCGCTGTCACATTGTAAGCTGTGGCACTGGGGCTTCCCACCCAGGTCACATGGGTTGAGTTGGGACACACCAGACTGGCAGTAACGTTATATGGGGCACAAGGGGCTGGGAAGAGAAAGAAAAAAGAGTAAGAAAGTGAATGAGAATCATCTTTATTGTCACATCACAGGTTTACAGGTGTAAAAAGTGAGTGAAATGTGTTATTGTGCAAGCTCCATCATTTTGTTGTTTTCAGGAAGAGATCAAGTGAAACAGATAAAGAAGAGGGAGAGCAAGGTGAGAAAGAAAGAAAAACTGAGAAACATGTCAAAGAAAAAAGAAGATATTTATATATATATGTAGCATAATACATATGGTTAGTCACAAAAGTGGTAGCAAGTTGGTAGGTCCACGCATAGCAGCAGGTATGAGATTAGACATTAAGGTGCGAATGTGTGGATAATTAGGATAAATGTTTAATACCGGACGGCTGCAAGATATAAAGAAAACAAGTGCTTGCTGGATCTTGCTATGGAGATAACATGCAATAAAATAATGACTTATTTTAAACGTACAATTCCAATGAGTTTGTACATTTTACTCTGTACGAGGTGAACATTATTTCAAGTGATGCATGAACTGTGACCATAAAGCTATGATATTGTCTTTATTTCCTTTGTTGCAATTTTTTTCATTACTTTTTTGTTATTGTTCATGAACTGTATATTGTTGTATCATCATTTATAGATTTTTTACTATTAGCACAATTATGTTTTTACCTTATTTCCTTTATACAAAACTAGAGGCCGCGCACGGGGCTCTATTATTAGGCCTACGTCGTCTCCCCTCCCCCCCACACCACACACGTTCGGTCGCGTCGCCGTCTTTGTCTGTTGTTTTTGCATAAACATGGGTGGTGGCTTGTTTCTCGCGCACAATCTGGCAACACTGAATGTAGTCCAGGCTGTTGGTTGGCTAGTAGTGGTCACATGACAACAACACACACACACACACACACACACACACACACACACACACGTCGCACAGACGCACACACATTAAAAGCTTCGACTTTTTCTTCACGGCGCTCGTGACTCAAAATTAGGTGTTTTTGTTTGTGTGTTACGCACTGGATTGGAACTATTTTTGCGATGTTATTCTTCACAGTTGACCTCAAAGAAATGTAGGCCATAAGATTGTTTTGTTGTTGTTGCTGGCTGGGTGACGATCATAGTGGAAGGATGTCTGTGCGGAGATTTAACCTGCTGTGCTTACACACACACACACACACACACAGTAAACTGTGGAAACACTCCAGATTTTTTTTCCGCACACACGTGCATATACGCACACACGCACTTTTAGATCCAGTCCTATTTTAAAGGCTGCGTATGCGGGACTCGCGTATCCGCGCGCCTGTTGTAGCCGCTATCATTGATATCAATTGGATCTAAACAAACGCGCTGTACGCGCCACGCATACGCGCGCTTTGAAAAGGCTGGTGTAGATCGTAGGTTGTGTTTGGGATGTACATGGCACGTGAATGACGGACATATTAGCGTGAGTGTGGTGTGATAAAGTGAAAGCAACGGCGTGGTTCGAACAGAAAGGTAAGCAAGAGGGGGGAGGGAGGGAGGGGGGAGGGGTGAAGCGAAGGACGTGCTTCTGTTGTTGTTGTTGTTGTGGCGATGCAGAGAGATTGAACCTGCGCTGTTTGGGTTTATGCTTTATCCAACATGACAGCCATGTAAACAAACAACCAATGTCATTTACAACTAAACGTTGCTCTCAAGAATGTTTTGGAAAACATTTGAAGTGAGAAATAGACGATGCAATGACCGAGAAGTGATTCTATTTGATCCACTGCACTTTCTTGTTCATCTTCGCCTCGGAAAACAAATGAGGAAATGAAAAAAAAGTCGCCCCAAAACACAGTCGCCCCCCAGTCTATATACTGGCGATTTGCCTGTAAT
Source organism: Gymnoscopelus braueri (assembly GCF_963280865.1). Taxonomy (NCBI): domain Eukaryota; kingdom Metazoa; phylum Chordata; class Actinopteri; order Myctophiformes; family Myctophidae; genus Gymnoscopelus; species Gymnoscopelus braueri. Next base: position 32,643,202 of record NC_137616.1, on the reverse strand, counting down.
ACCGGCGGATTTGGCCCGGGGCGACTGTGTTTTGGGGCGATTTTTTTTTCATTGTGTCACTTGTTTTCCGAGGCAAACTTGTCCGCCCAGCCCAATACTTTCATTGCCGTAAGCAAGGAAATACTTGGTTTTGTTGTTACTTTTGGGTAAATCTATTATTCGATGTATTTATTAAGTAGCCGTGTAATAAGCGGGATAATGGTGGTTAATCGCCCTGAAGGGCTTTAAATGTGAATAATGACTACGTCCCCATGCATTATCCCTTACATACTTTTGCGAGGGAAGACGGCTGATTTCAATGGCCGCCGCTTCGTGTTGTTTCGGCTGTGGCCGTCAGCGTTCGGTTGTGCTGACGGTAAGTGGTGCAAAGGTGTTTCCCCGTCCAGTGTGGTCGTAATGTGGTGAGTAGAATTAATTATGTTGCGAGGTGGAAAATGTGTAGTGAGCAATGAGAAGTACCCTACGCCACCCGTAAATTCAGCGCGCACGTTGTGGCTGGTGTCGTGGTGACATTACATATGTAGTTGTTGTGTTTAGTCGAAATCAATGCTGTGGGTATGGTGTCAGCGGCGAGAGGTCCAAATGCATGGAGTGGGTGTGGCGTCAGCGGCGGAAGTAGCTTTCTCCTTTATATAGGTAGATACAGTATATGTTCAGGAAATAAAATCACATCTTAGCAGGGTAAGCACACAGACACAAACGCACGCACGCACACGCACGCACGCACACAAACACGCACACACGCACGCATGCACACACGCACACACGCACGCAAGCAAGCACACGCGCAAAGGCACACACAGACGCACGCACACACACACACAAGCACGCACATACTCACCCACACACACACACACACACACACACACATACAACTTAAATTACATTTCTGAAGCTTCCAACATGAGATTCATTAAAGTCACCCATCATGAGCTAAAATGTAATCCATTCATTCCACTTAAATCTGCCTGTAGAAAATAAGACCCAAAAGGTCCTAAGCGGAATTAAAGTGTGTTTGGTCTTTGGTGTGTTTGGTCTTTGGTGTTCTCCATCTCATACCTGAGCTGAACGTAAGGGCCAGAGTCGGGTCACTGGAGCAGTTGCCATTGATAGCCTTTACGTCTACATCGTAGATGGTGCCACACATGATGCTTGTAAGAGGACAATGGAGTTCAGAGGACAGGCAGGTGGCATTGCCTTGACTACTTGAGGCAGAAACATAGTACTGTACGGCTCCCTTGTGGCCAGACCAGGACACAACAGCACCGTTGATGATACATTCAGGAGCTACAGAGATGTTGGAAGGAACACACGGCACTACAAAGAGAAGAAAAAAAATCAAAGTTAAACAAACTTTGGATATAGCAATAATGTACTGCGCTAACATGAAAAAATCTAACTGCGCTCCAAGATATAAATCATGAAGAACATTTTAAATCAACATGATTTGAATTGAAAAGGAGAAATGGGGCAACTTATTTTTTCCTTCCACCCTTTACTCAATGCATGCATTCATCCATAACTAGATTTTTAATCATTCAATTGAATTAAGTTGACTCCCAGAGAGAAAAAACAAATCAGCATTACGGTGTCTTTGGTGAACATCTCACCTGTTTTCAGATCCACAGCTGAACTTGGTTGACTGTGACAACCTCTGTCAACAGCTACAACAGTGACAGAGTAGTTTTCACCACAGTATAGATCAGTGAAAGAGCAGGAGTTTGCATTGCCTGAGTTACAGGTGTGGATGTGTCCATCATGTGTTGTTGCTGTTGCTATGTACATGTCTGCTCCTGTGTCAGGGGACCAGGACACTGTGCTAACCCCGCATAATGTAGAAACAGAAACATTACTGGTTGGGCAAGGACCTGGAGACATAAGAGGGAAGAAGTGGAGAAAAATTAAGTTTATTCTCTTTAACGCTTCGTTGAACTGAACACATACAAAGTATATGGAGAATATTTTATTTAGTCTGATAGAACTAAGAGATTATTCAGATTAGTACATTTTTAGATTTTAAGTCTTGTTGCTGCTCTGTACCTGCAATGAACTGATAAGGAAAGCTGGGATTCCCAGCACATGAGTCAGCATATGGTGTCACTGTGATGGTATAGTTCTGGCCACAGTGCATGTTGGGTATCTGACAGCTGGTACTGTTGGTGTAGCAGTCATGTATCTGTCCATCCTGGCCCACCGCTGTCACATCGTAAGCTGTGTCACTGGGGTTTCCTACCCAGGTCACATGGGCTGAGTTGGGACACACCAGACTGGCAGTAACATTGTCTGGGGGCCTGGCACATGGGGCTTGGAAGAGAAAAAAAGTAGGTGTTGATATTGAGGATAAATGTTTGCTGCATGATATGAAGAAAACATGCAATGTGTGATAAGTTTGTTGGGTGTTGCTATGGCGATAAGATAGAATAAAAAATCATATTTAATATACAATTGCAATGTGTCTCTGATTGTATTGGAAGCCAATGTTAGCCAATCAGGATGGAATATGAAAAATCGGACAGATCCATGTTGATCACATAGAAATACTGTGTACCGATTTGCGTGATGTTTGGAAAAAATCTGTAGGAGTAATTTTTTTTAAATGGTTTAAAAAAATTGGCCTCCTGGTGACGCTATAACAGTTCAACACGAAACATTTGGGTAAGAAGTTCGGCGTTCCAAGGAGTGTGTGTGCACAGTTTCTCAGTGACCGGCCGGCCAACAGTGCCGGAGATTAGCTGCTTGCAGACAGACGGACACAGATTAATATGAAACTTAACTATCCTTAAATTCATTGAATTGTACTTTCCTTTAACTGGTCATGAATTGTAAAGTTTAAAACAATATTCTTACCTGTTATATTGACTTCAGTGATGTTTATTGAGTCACTGACTCTTATGGGAAGACTAGTGTTGTCCAAGAAGTCCTTCAGTTGATGTAACACTTCAACATCAACAGTCCTGATCTCAATTTCAACTATGTATTCATACAGCTGTGGAGGTTCTGTGGGGAAATAGTGCAAGATAAATCATCGGATTAGAAATTATTGTGCTCATTGCATATGTAATGCTACAAACAAGAAAGTGTAAAAGTTACAGTATTGTATATTAATATTGTTTACTTCAACTATGTATTCATAGATCAGTCATTTGATTACAGTATATTCTGACAAATAAAAGTCTACCCTCACTATTAAGTTTAACTTATAAATGTTGAACGGTATACAGACCTGGCTTTGGCTGGCAATACTGTCCATCAGAAGGAATGCCATTGATACATCCACATGTGCCACCAGTGCTATTGTCACAGGCTCCATATGTGATACAGTTGTTGTATGACCAGGCAAACTGCTCCTCACACCTGCACTGGAAACTGGATCCGTTTGGGTAACACACTAATAAAGAAATCACATATCAAAATAATATTATTTAATTGTTGTAAAACGTAAGGAGTCTTTGCTTCCAGTCTATTTCGCTATTGTCGCTTTAAGACTGCCATCAGTTCACTTTCAGAAAACGATGCAACAGGACTAGTTTTTTATATAAATTAAATGGTCAGAATCCACTTTGTTCACATTTGTTTCTGTGCATTTTCCTTTTTTATGAGACCTATTTCACCATACATTACAATGGGAGTGAACGGAATCGCTACTTCTGTTTTCCCAAGTATCAGTTTCAACATTTCTTTAAAAGTTTCCATGGGTATTTAGCTTACAACCTCTCAGAATCTCTTTATTGCCACACGAAACACAGGACAATATAGGACAACATGGTGCAATATAGCTGAGTAAATATCATGACATAGGACACATGAAAGCCCTTAATTCCATAGGTGCATAATTGAGTATTACATTATACACTGTTATTACACTGAATTATGTTGCCCATTAATCAATAGAGCAGGCACTCCATTATTATTATTATTATTATTATTATTATTATTATTATTATTATTATTATTATTATTGTACCTGTGGTTATTTTAACGTCTGAGACATTCACAGCTGGACCAAGAAATAGGGAAGAGTTGGAATTTTCCAGACGGGTCTTGAGGGTGACCAATGTCTCCACAGAAGTCACATTTAATTCTACATCCACTTCATAGTCAGCCACGTCTAGTAATGCTGCAGGGAATAGAAGTGAAATGGTGATCAATATTATAGACCGTATTATATTTATTATTATTGTTGTTGTTGTTGTTGTTGTTGTTGTTGTTACAATGAATACTCATAGAAAACAGTAATGCACACACACAGTATTAAGGCTAGCAAGAATACTAGGTAGAGCTTTCTGTCTATATGATGGCATTTCTTTTTTTATCGGACAAAATATTTATAAATGTTTTTAACTTTTGTGCAAGACTACAGTAAATAGGTTTGCAGTACATACACTATACAATTATTTGAGCAAGAACAATTGAGCACAGACATTTAAAAAAAGGAGGGTAGCGATACGTTTTGGTTAAAACAAAACGTTTTTTGTTAAATGTTAAAAGTTCTTCATTGTTCAGTGTTTAAGTAACAGGGGTTCCCCTTTCTCTCCAGCTCTTTCATAAACAGAAAATACATTTTCAGGTGGATTGGCAATTTCAACCAGAGAGTATCCATTTATCAGCTTCCATTTCCATTTTGTCTGCTCATTTCTTTATCACTTCCAATTTCCCTTGTTTATCCTGTATCCTGTACGAGTTACGACCTGAAAGACTAAAGAGCTGGAGAGACAGGGAGACCCCTGTTACTGAACAAACGCTCAATGATTGCTATCAGAATATAGAGCTATTTGCACTCATTACACAACAACGTAATCTTCATTACCTAAAGATTACCACATTCCAAGAGGCTGTTGGGTCTGGAAACATTCAACAACATTCCACAAACAAGCAATTGAGTCTATGTCTTGGAAACTTGTTGCTGCAGACTATAATTTGCATGTAGGTTGATTGAGTCTCTGACCCATTTTTCTTTTCTTTCCTACTTTCTTTTGGTACAATTGATTTCACTAAGCTTAACAGTCTCGCTTAGCCAGACGATCTCCACCTACTGACACATCTGGTGATGTAAATTCAGTGAATGGGCTAAATGGCATGACTGCATGGCAAAAAAAAGAAGTCGTAAATAAAAAAAATAACAGCAGTGAGTTAAGGCAAAGACGTTTGGGCCGGTACTTCATACGGGATGATATCATGATCATGGTTTTCAAAGCAGTGGGCGTAGCTTTGTTACTGCTGGCTTTTTCCAACATCTAAGCCCATTCAATGAATTTAGTTTCCCCCAGATGTATTAATAGGTGGATATCTCTGATCAAAGGCCATATAGGTGGGCGTGGCTATGGTGAAAAAGGGTCCGGGTTTGGTAAAGAACGGTCTGTGTGTGGGAAAAAGGGGGCGGGTTTGCTAAAAAAGGGTCCGGAACGCGTCATCATTGGTTGGCCGTCCACCGATTGGTTGAGATATTGCCCTGACAACCAACAACAACCAATCAAACCCATGACTGTCCCTTTGGGCTATAGAATCTAGCTCCACAACATGCTAGTAGCCCCTCCCCCGCGGCAAGTCTCCCGTGCGTGTGTGTGTGTGTGCGCGCGCGCGCGTGTGCGTGTGCGTGTGCGTGTGTGTGTGTGTGTGTGTGTCTATGTACATTATGTGAAGGCCTGTTATGTGCGCATGCTGTAGGCCTACCTTTTTTTATTTGACAACTTCAGTTACTTGTTACTTTGTAGATTTCGATTATTATTACAAAACTTACATTAGCCACTTCACCCCTATATACATTTTGTCCTTTCGAAAATAGCCGATCTATAAGCTCACAGATCTGGTAGATCTGCTATTTTCAAAATAATATAACATTTGTGGTATAAACATGTTTTCAAAAACATTCCACGTTTTTCACATTATGTCATTTTTTGGGGGAAAAAGCAGATCTAAACGCCCACAACGTGTCTCAAACTCTCACATTGGATAATATGTTATCCAATTAATTCTTGTTAGATTTTAAGTCTTGTTGCTGCTCTGTACCTGCAATGAACTGATAAGGAAAGCTGGGATTCCCAGCACATGAGTCAGCATATGGTGTCACTGTGATGGTAAAGGTCTGGCCACAGTGCATGTTGGGTATCTGACAGCTGGTACTGTTGGTGTAGCAGTAATATATGTGTCCATCCTGGCCCACCGCTGTCACATTGTAAGCTGTGGCACTGGGGCTTCCCACCCAGGTCACATGGGTTGAGTTGGGACACACCAGACTGGCAGTAACGTTATATGGGGCACACAGGGCTGGGAAGAGAAAGAAAAAAGAGTAAGAAAGTGAATGAGGATCATCTTTATTGTCACATCACAGGTTTCTTGTCAATTCTCCGTAACATACTCACTATGGGATATCACCGCCCCCTGGCGTTGATGCAGAGCTACATACCATAAACTCCCGGGCCATTCATTGGCTGAGAAGGGTATGTCACGTGTCCGGTAGACCGGAAGAGGTATAAAACCTCTCGCGTGACGTGGCTCATCCTCTTTCGCTTCTCTGCATGGCAGATGCAACAGCTCAAGACATACCTTAATAATAACAAACGTAACTTTGATCAGGACAGAAACCAGCTTTAGCCCACTCGGTGGTACTTGTACTAACCAACGGGTTTTCCTCCTATTAAAAAAAGTTTTATTATTTCCGCTCCCGCGGCTATCTTCTCTTTCTTTCTTTTACTGCTAAAGCAAGTTTTCCTCCTTTGAGTTTTCCGCGCTCTTAGCCTTGCGGTTGAAAGCTAACAGGTTAGCTCGAGATGGAGGTTCCACGTCCCTGCGTATTGCTGCTCTGCCGCTTGATGATCGCCGGGGATGACCCTCGTGGTTTCTGCATCTCGTGCCTCGGTCTCTACGGGGCCGGGGCATTTCCAAGATGCACCGGGACGCTGCGAGGACTGCGCTGTTCTCCACGCTGCGCCTCGATAGCCGCTTAGCCAGGGCAGCGCCCTGGCTAAGCGGCTCGTCCCCGGTCGTCGCGGATCCAGCAACACGGCCCAGGGAACGTGGGTGGTGGGGCCCACCACGTGCGCTCACAGTCCACAATGGGCCCTCCGGCAGTCCCGGCTGCGAGCGGCGTTAGCCCCCGCTCGCAGCACCTCCAGGCTGCTACACAAGCCGTGCTGCGCAGCACTGCAGCAGCCGCTAGCACCGTGTCTGGGAGAACCACCCAGGTGCAACTACCTAGCGGCACTTCCTCCCCCTCTTCCCAGCCGTCTACTCCGCTGCCACAGCAAGCGTACCGGGCCAGCGGTGCGTCGCCAGGAGACAACGAAGGGGCGACGGCGACGGCGGCATAGGCGAGGGGAGAACGAGGCAGAAGCTCGTGAGTGAGTTAGCTCAGACTAGCTACGTTAGCTGCTTCGCTAGGTTAACGTCGCCTTAGTCAGGCAGTGTTTTGTTGGCTTAACACCCATGCAACAGGTTATTAACAGCGTTGTCCTAGCCTAGCTTGCCTCGCTAGGATAACACCAGCTTGTTAGCCTTCTCACTCTGTGTATCGAGCAAACCTCGGGGGCTTCTGAAGACCTTACTCGATGGACAAGATGGACGGCCCCTCGACTGCCAGAAGGCCATGTTTAATGAAAACGAATGTGTGTTTAAAAGTACAAATTTTTTTCTGCCAAAGAAATAAATGTGTTACATGTTACAAACGATCTCGTTCTTTCACGTGGCTTGAGTGCAGCGGAGCAGTGGAGTCCCCTACCGCGGGCTTCTCTGCTCCAATGCTCTCTGTATATAAGCCCATAATGTCTGTGATGCCCGAACTCCGGTATCCCAGACATTGATGGGCTAATATCTGTGCATGTAATGTAAATGTATCAACGTTCTCAATTACATAAGCCCACACTGTCTAGAACACCCGAGTCCCGGTGTTCTAGACATTGTTGGATAACATCTGAGAGAGCAGCGGGCTTCTCTGCTCCAATGCTCTCTGTGTATAAGTCCACAATGTCTGTGATGCCCGAACTCCGGTATCCCAGACATTGATGGGATGATATCCGTGCATGTAATGTATCAACGTTCTCAATTACATAAGCCCACACTGTCTACAACACCCGAGTTCCGATGTTCTAGACATTGTTGGATCATATGAAGGTAATATAAAAACCCACATCACCCCTGTCCGCCAGAGGGCGCAAATGCGCCAGTGGAATGGGGTCACGCCGGTTTTTGCCTTCCGTCCCACAGGAAGTGCTCACGCACCACTGTGAACCGGAAGTACTTCGGTCAGACATGACCCCTTGGCCGTACCGCCTCATGTTTTGCAGGCCACGTTCGCCTTTAACGAGCGACAAAGCATCCCCTACGGGGAGGAAGGTTTTGTCGCCTCACAGGCCTCCGTCCCACAGGAAGTGCCCACGCACCACTGTGAACCGGAAGTACTTCGGTCAGACATGACCCCTTGGCCGTACCGCCTCATGATTTGCAGGCCACGTTCGCCTTTAACGAGCGACAAAGCATCCCCTACGGGGAGGAAGGTTTTGTCGCCTCACAGCTTCCGTCCCACAGGAAGTGCCCACGCACCACTGTGAACCGGAAGTACTTCGGTCAGACATGACCCCTTGGCCGTACCGCCTCACGTTCGCCGCTGGAGGGCGACAAAGCACCTCCTAGGGAGGACGACTTTGTCGACAAGATGGCGGCGGCCAGAGTAAGTTAGGAAGAGAGTAATGACAGTAGCGTCGATCCCATTGTGAGAATGGAATGCGGAAGTGCTCTGTCTACGTCAATGAGATAGTTCCAATGTTGGAACTATAGCCCATAGAGGCCCGCTTTGCGGCGAGATCGAAGCGTGACGTTACTCTCTCTTCTACACTCTGGCGACGGCCAAGGTAGGATTAATCATTGATATATATATAGTTTTCACTGTATATATCTTTGGGCTTAATTCTGACGCCGGGGTTTTTTCCCCGTGGCCAGTGTCGTGACTCCTCCGAGTCCTCCGTTGGCCCGAGGGTTAGCACCGCCGGCGGCAGTGGCAGCGTCACTGGTCCCCATGGCAACGGTCCCCATGGCGACGCTCCCACTCTCCGAGCGGCCGATGACGTCACCGTCCAAGCCACTCGCTCGGTGTGTGAAGCAATGGACGGTTTGCAAGCCGAATGCTTAGGTATTGCTCACAATACTAAAGGGTTTCAGGCTGCATTTCTCCACAAATCCCCCCGTGACAGAAAAAGTATTGTTTTCCCGTGCAAGGGGTCCAGCAGCCAATACTCTGAGGGAGGAAGTCTCCTTCCTCTTGAGCTTGGGCGCTATTAAAGAATTACTTCCGATACTTCTGTTTACTATCCCAGTACATCAGCGTTACACTGTGTGTGTACAGGGTTTTTCAGTACAGCAGTGACACACTGTGATTGTACTGATCAACTCCCCTGATCCGCAACAACACATTGTGGTTGTACTGGTGTGTTTTCCACGTGCTCTTATGCATATAATCTCCTATGTCGGACACGGTGTTGTTCCTCTCATGCAGAGGGTAAGGCAACCATGTCTCTGAGAGAGGGGGTTCACTCTCTCTCCATAGTGAGTATGTTACGAAGAATTTGTCAAGAAACGCGAGGTTACGTTGTAACCCCGGTTTCCTTAGAATTCAGAGTAACATAGTCAGAGAACTATCTATGAATCGGAACCAACTGGTTTTCTATTCGTAATATTTTCTGGTGGAAAAGAAGGGGGGGGGGGGATACGACCCATTCTGAATCTGAAGGGTCTCAATAAATACTTGGGTCAAAGAGCGGACCTCTGTCTCCGCCATTTTGGAGGGACAGATGCCCCCTTTGCCGTACCGCCTCACGGACTACAGGCCTCGTTCGCCACTAACGAGCGTCAAAGCACTCCCTAAGGGGAGGACGACTTTGTCGACGCTCCGTCCGGAGCCTTTGGGCTCAGACGAGAGGGCGACGGCCAAGGTAGGCTTGCTTCGGACGGCCCCGTTTGTCAGAGTGACAGCGCCGTTGGTTTCCATGGAAACAGACAGGCTGCGCTGGCGGACAAACCGGATGCTGACGTCAGGCAAGGTCCCCGTGACCGGTCACGTGACCCCGCCGTGTCCTAACGGACCGTTAGTACCTCTACTGCCTCGAGCGGTCACCTCAGGGTTAGCACCGCTGGCGGCAGTGGCAGCGTCGCTGGTCCCCATGGCAACGCACACAGGGTTAGCGCTGCTAGCACCAGTAGTAGCGTCTTTGGTCCCCATGGCAACGCACACACAAAAAAACGGTTCCCTTGGAAACGGATCTCAACGTTTCTTGGCCCATGGTGATTTAGCCTTGACTAGCTTGTTAGCTGCTAGGTTTGCAGAACCTCCAGTCAGGCTACTGTTGCTTCGATTGGCGGCTAACTGGCCTCACTAACAACCGCACATTGCAGTGTGGTTTTTTGGTGCAGCGCATAGCCAGCCCCGCTGAAGCAACACCACGGTGGCCACCTTCCACCGCTACCCTTCCACGGTCTCTAACGGCCCCGCATGTGCGGGTCCGCTGGATCACGTGGCGACATCACCGGTCCAGTTGGAAACGTGTGCGTTGTCCGCACTGGGTGACATCAGAGCCCCTCCTGACTCGCTTGCTGAGGCAGCTTGTTGGGGAGTTTGCAGTCCGGAACTGTTTTACTATCCCGGTACTTCAGTGGTACACTGTGTGTAGGGTTTTTTTCAGTACAGCAGTGACACACTGTGGTTGTACTGGTCAGCTCCCCTGATCAACAACAACACACTGTGGTTGTACTGGTGTATGACCCTCTCTGCGGACGGTGCGTTAAGGAGATGGGTGGACCAGCATTGTTTTCAATGCTTATTTCCACGTTCCTTTCTATCCACCACAGTCAGGAGGTGGCGCGGCACACAGACGTGGCCGTTTCCCCACTTGACGTCGAGGGGTTTTTCACCGTCACCGTCCGTCGAGCGTCTTGGTCCCGTCTCAGCAGGCCACCTTCATAGGGGATCTCGCTGGGCTAGACCAGGCTCACGGCGCGTCTGTCCCGGGCGGGATAGACAGCGTTTCGGCCTAGGGTCTTCTCGCGTGAGGCGACAAGTCACATACAGGCTATGCGTGCAGGCGACGGGTCTCATGACTTCGGCCTTACACCTGTTTCGTTTGGACAAGCCCCACGTGTGGCCTTTTTTCCCCGGAGGTGGATGTGGGCTCTTGGAGCCCCGTCCACCTGAGGTTGTCATGTCCTGATCGGAACCGACAACACCACGACCGTGTGCTATGCCAAAAAGCAGGGAGGCCTGGCCTCTCCAGTGTTGGACAGGCTAGCTGGCGATCTGACGCTGTGGTGCGACGCGCGCCTTACGTCAACCAGAGCCTCACAGGTACCGGGCCTCCTGAACAGTGGAGCGACTCTGTTGTCCAGGGGCGTTTTTTGGTACGCAGATTGGCCTCTCCTCCGGAGATAACAAGCCAGATCTGGGCCAGGTTGGCCGACTGAACTGCTTTATGCATTCCCGTCACGGGAGTTGGTCCTCTCAACTTGTCAGACTCCACGGACTGTCAGTGCCACTGGTGGCACTGGCGTGGGGCGCATGGAGGTTAGGAATAATCCTCTCCTCTACAACGAGCCCTGGGCCCTCCCCCCGATCAGAGATCTGCTACGGCAGGCAGGGGTCGGAATTTTCCACAAGCAACCTCAGGACCTAGACCGGTGGGCTTGGCCCGTGAGGGGGAGACCTTGACTTCTTATGGCCTGCCCCCTGAGGTGGTAGCTACCATCCAGGGGGCGAGGGCCCTTTCCACGGGGTCTGCGTACGACGACAGGTGGAACCTGTTCGTGTCATGGTGTCTGGGTCAGTCACCGCCGGTTGAGGCCTTCCGGGCCTCGGTACGCAGCATCCTCATGTTCTTGCAGGACAGATTGAACCAAGGTCTGGTTTTCTCGATGGTTAAGGTGTACCAGGCGGCCATTTCCGCTTGTCACGTGGGTTTCGATGACATGACGGTTGGCCGACATCCGCTGGTGCGTAGTTTTATGAACGGTGCCAGGCGGGCCAGGCCGGTCTCTAGGCCTCTGTTCCCGGCCTGGGACCTGGCGGTGGTGCTGGGGGCGCTTTGCCTCCCACCGTTCGAGCCTTTTCACTCTATGGATCTGGAGATCGTTAGTCTCGAAACGGTTCTTGTGGTTGTTTTCACTACAGCTACACGGGTCAGCGACATACATGCGCTCTCAGTAAGTTCGGAGTGCATGAGGTTCTTGGGAGGCGACAGCAGGGTTTGGTTAAGCCCAACATGGCGTTTGTTCCCAAGAACGGAATGGTGACCCAGACACCGGTTGAGCTGATAGTTTTTCATCCGCCTCCTTTCGCTTCGGCAGAGGATAGGCGGCTGCACTGTCTCTGCCCAGTGAGGGCGTTGAAGCTCTACTGCCAGAGGACGGCGGTCGGCCGGTCGTCGTCGCAACTTTTTGTCTCCTTCGGCCCAGATGGTCGGAGGAAGGCAGTGACTAAGGCGACGCTTTCTAGATGGAGTGTGGATGCCATTTAGGCTGGCCTACGTCAGTAGTGGCGCTCCGGTTCCAGAAGGACTGAAGGCTCACTCTACTAGAGGCGTGGCTACTTCCTGGGCCCTCTCCAGGGAAATGTCGGTCCAGGAGGTGTGCGCGGCCGCAAACTGGTCGTCTCCATCGACTTTTGCGGTTTTCTACAGCCTGGATGTGGCAGCGGCGTCAGTGGCGCACGCTGTACTGGGCATAGCGGCTGTCTCTAGTTAGGGTAGGGGAGGTTAGGCAGGTCTTTTGTGTAACCCGCCTTTGTTCCCTTCTCTACCTTCCTTCTCTTGAGTCCCCTCGGAACCACCGTTGGTAGGTTTCCAGGGGAGGAGGCCCTGTTTCCTTGTTTTCACTTATGGGTCAGACTTGTGTCTGTTCATTAGATGAATAGGCAGACTTGGTCTGTCAGGGTCCTTTTCTTTCAATTATATACCGCACCCCGGCCCGGAGGGCTGGTGGCGCCCGTGAGGCCGAAGGTCACGTCCAGGGGGACGGGGCCTTATGGCTAGGGGGCGTGCGGACCTGAGATTCGGTATGGCTATAAGCCCAGGGGGGTTTATGCATCCCATAGTGAGTATGTTACGGAGAATTGACAAGAAACTCAGGGTTACGGATGTAACCCCGGTTTCTTTAGAATTCGGAGTAACATACTCACCTAACACCCCTGTTTGTGTGCATCTGCATGCAGGAAGCGTGTTAAAGAGGATGAGCCACGTCACGCGAGAGGTTTTATACCTCTTCCGGTCTACCGGACACGTGACATACCCTTCTCAGCCAATGAATGGCCCGGGAGTTTATGGTATGTAGCTCTGCATCAACGCCAGGGGGCGGTGATATCCCATAGTGAGTATGTTACTCCGAATTCTAAAGAAACCGGGGTTACATCCGTAACCCTGAGTTTACAGGTGTAAAAAGTGAGTGAAATTTGTTTTTGTGCAAGCTCCTTCGTTTTTGTTGTTTTCAGGAAGAGATCAAGTGAAAAAGATAAAGAAGATGGAGAGCAAGGTGATAAAGAAAGAAAAACAGAGTAACATATGCAAAAAAAGAAGAAGATATTTACATATATGTAGCATAATCCAGCTGGTACAGTATGTACATAAGGTTAGACATAAGGTCCATATGGTTAAACACAAAGGTGGTAGCACGTTGGTAGGTCAACGCATAGCAGCAGGTAAGAGATTAGACATTAAGGTGCGAATATGTGGATAAATAGGATAAATGTTTACTGGACGGTTGCAAGATATAAAGAAATTACGTGCTTTTTGGATCTTGCTATGGAGATAACATGCAATAAAATAAAGACTTATTTTAAATGTACAATTCCAATAAGTTTGTGAATTTTACTCTGTACGAGGTGAACATTATTTCAAGTGATGCATGTGCCGTGACCATAAATCTATTATATTGTCTTCATTTCCTTTGTAGCTATTCTTTTTTTCATTACTTTTTTGTTATTGTTCATAAACTGTATATTGTTGCATCATCATTTAGTTTTTTACACTATTATGTTTGACCTTATTCCCCTTATACAAAATGTATTAGTTTACAGTATATGTTCAGGAAGTAAAATAACATCTTAGCAGGGTAAACACACACACAAACACACACACACACACACACACACACACACACACACACACACACACACACACACACACACACACACACACACACACACACACACACACACACACACACACACACACACACACACACACACACACACACACGTACAACTTAATTTATCTTTCCTGAAGCTTCCAACATGAGATTCATTAAAGTCACCCATCATGAGCTAAAATGTAATCCATTCATTCCACTTAAATCTTCCTGTAGAAAATAAGACCCAAAAGGTCCTAAGCGGAATTAAAGTGTGCTTGGTCTTTGGTGTGTGTATACATAATGTTCTCCATCTCATACCTGAGCTGAATGTAAGGGCCAGAGTCGGGTCACTGGAGCAGTTGCCATTGATAGCCTTAACGTCTACAGCGTAGATGGTGCCACACATGATGCTTGTAAGAGTACAATGGAGTTCAGAGGACAGGCAAGTGGCGTTGCCTTGACTACTTGAGGCAGAAACATAGTACTGTACGGCTCCCTTGTGGCCAGACCAGGACACAACAGCACTGTTGATGATACATTCAGGAGCTATAGAGATGTTGGAAGGAACACATGGCACTACAAAGAGAAGAAAAATTAAAAGTTAAACAAACTTTGGATTAAAACTATAATGTACTGCACTAACATGAAACAATCTAACTGGGCTCCAAGATATAAATCATGAAGAACATTTTACATTAACATGATTTGAATCTCAAAGTTAATAAGGAGAAATGGGGCAACCTATTTCTTCCTTCCACCCTTTACTCAATGTATGCATTCATCCATAACTAGATTTTTAATCATTCAATTGAATTAAGTTGACTCCCAGAGAGAAAAACAAATCAGCATTGTGGTGTCTTTGGTGAACATCTCACCTGTTTTCAGATCCACAGCTGAACTTGGTTGACTGTGACAACCTCTGTCAACAGCTACAACAGTGACAGAGTAGTTTTCACCACAGTATAGATCAGTGAAAGAGCAGGAGTTTGCATTGCCTGAATTGCAGGTCTGGATGTGTCCATCATGTGCTGTTGCTGTTGCTATGTACATGTCTGCTCCTGTGTCAGGGGACCAGGACACTGTATTAACCCCGCATAATGTAGAAACAGAAACATTACTGGGTGGGCAAGGACCTGGAGACATAAGAGGGAAGAAGTGGAGAAAAATAAAGTTTATTCTCTTTGACGCTTCGTTGAACTGAACACATAAAAGTATGTGGAGACTATTTTAATATAGAATTTGTCTGTAGGAGAATATTCAGATTAGTACATAGTTTTTAGATTTTAAGTCTTGTTGCTGCTCTGTACCTGCAATGAACTGATAAGGAAAGCTGGGATTCCCAGCACATGAGTCAGCATATGGTGTCACTGTGATGGTAAAGGTCTGGCCACAGTGCATGTTGGGTATCTGACAGCTGGTACTGTTGGTGTAGCAGTAATATATGTGTCCATCCTGGCCCACCGCTGTCACATTGTAAGCTGTGGCACTGGGGCTTCCCACCCAGGTCACATGGGTTGAGTTGGGACACACCAGACTGGCAGTAACGTTATATGGGGCACACAGGGCTGGGAAGAGAAAGAAAAAAGAGTAAGAAAGTGAATGAGGATCATCTTTATTGTCACATCACAGGTTTACAGGTGTAAAAAGTGAGTGAAATTTGTTTTTGTGCAAGCTCCTTCGTTTTTGTTGTTTTCAGGAAGAGATCAAGTGAAAAAGATAAAGAAGAGGGAGAGCAAGGTGAGAAAGAAAGAAAAACAGAGAAACATGTCAAGGATATGCAAAAAAAGAAGAAGATATTTACATATATGTAGCATAATTCAGCTGGTACAGTATGTACATAAGGTTAGACATAAGGTCCATACGGTTAAACACAAAGGTGGTAGCACGTTGGTAGGTCCACGCATAGCAGCAGGTATGAGATTAGACATTAAGGTGCGAATGTGTGGATAAATAGGATACATGTTTACTGGACGGCTGCAAGATATATATGGAGATAACATGCAATAAAATAAATACTCATGTTAAATGTACAATTCCAATGAGTTTGTACATTTTACTCTGTACGAGGTGAACATTATTTCAAGTGATGCATGTGCCGTGACCATAAATCTATTATATTGTCTTCATTTCCTTTGTTGCTATTCTTTTTTTCATTACTTTTTTGTTATTGTTCATAAACTGTATAATGTTGCATCATCATTTTGATTTTTTCTTTTAGCACTATTATGTTTGACCTTATTCCCCTTATACAAAATGTATTAGTTTACAGTATATGTTCAGGAAGTAAAATAACATCTTAGCAGGGTAAACACACACACAAACAGACACTCTCACACACACACACACACACACACACACACACACACACACACACACACACACACACACACACACACACACACACACACACACACACACACACACACACACACACACACAACTTAATTTATCTTTCCTGAAGCTTCCAACATGAGATTCATTAAAGTCACCCATCATGAGCTAAAATGTAATCCATTCATTCCACTTAAATCCTCCTGTAGAAAATAAGACCCAAAAGGTCCTAAGCGGAATTAAAGTGTGCTTGGTCTTTGGTGTGTGTATACATAATGTTCTCCATCTCATACCTGAGCTGAATGTAAGGGCCAGAGTCGGGTCACTGGAGCAGTTGCCATTGATAGCCTTAACGTCTACAGCGTAGATGGTGCCACACATGATGCTTGTAAGAGTACAATGGAGTTCAGAGGACAGGCAAGTGGCGTTGCCTTGACTACTTGAGGCAGAAACATAGTACTGTACGGCTCCCTTGTGGCCAGACCAGGACACAACAGCACTGTTGATGATACATTCAGGAGCTATAGAGATGTTGGAAGGAACACATGGCACTACAAAGAGAAGAAAAATTAAAAGTTAAACAAACTGTGGATTAAAACAATAATGTACTGCACTAACATGAAACAATCTAACTGGGCTCCAAGATATAAATCATGAAGAACATTTTACATTAACATGATTTGAATCTCAAAGTTAATAAGGAGAAATGGGGCAACCTATTTCTTCCTTCCACCCTTTACTCAATGTATGCATTCATCCATAACTAGATTTTTTATCATTCAATTGAATTAAGTTGACTCCCAGAGAGAAAAAACAAATCAGCATTGTGGTGTCTTTGGTGAACATCTCACCTGTTTTCAGATCCACAGCTGAACTTGGTTGACTGTGACAACCTCTGTCAACAGCTACAACAGTGACAGAGTAGTTTTCACCACAGTATAGATCAGTGAAAGAGCAGGAGTTTGCATTGCCTGAATTACAGGTGTGGATGTGTCCATCATGTGCTGTTGCTGTTGCTATGTACATGTCTGCTCCTGTGTCAGGGGACCAGGACACTGTATTAACCCCGCATAATGTAGAAACAGAAACATTACTGGGTGGGCAAGGACCTGGAGACATAAGAGGGAAGAAGTGGAGAAAAATAAAGTTTATTCTCTTTGATGCTTCGTTGAACTGAACACATAAAAGTATGTGGAGACTATTTTAATATAGAATTTGTCTGTAGGAGAATATTAAGATTAGTACATAGTTTTTAGATTTTAAGTCTTGTTGCTGCTCTGTACCTGCAATGAACTGATAAGGAAAGCTGGGATTCCCAGCACATGAGTCAGCATATGGTGTCACTGTGATGGTAAAGGTCTGGCCACAGTGCATGTTGGGTATCTGACAGATGGTACTGTTGGTGTAGCAGTAATATATGTGTCCATCCTGGCCCACCGCTGTCACATTGTAAGCTGTGGCACTGGGGCTTCCCACCCAGGTCACATGGGTTGAGTTGGGACACACCAGACTGGCAGTAACGTTATATGGGGCACACAGGGCTGGGAAGAGAAAGAAAAAAAAAGTAAGAAAGTGAATGAGGATCATCTTTATTGTCACATCACAGGTTTACAGGTGTAAAAAGTGAGTGAAATTTGTTTTTGTGCAAGCTCCTTCGTTTTTGTTGTTTTCGGGAAGAGATCAAGTGAAAAAGATAAAGAAGAGGGAGAGCAAGGTGAGAAAGAAAAAAAAAACAGAGAAACATGTCAAGGATATGCGAAAAAAGAAGAAGATATTTACATATATGTAGCATAATCCAGCTGGTACAGTATGTACATAAGGTTAGACATAAGGTCCATATGGTTAAACACAAAGGTGGTAGCACGTTGGTAGGTCCACGCATAGCAGCAGGTATGAGATTAGACATTAAGGTGCGAATGTGTGGATAAATAGGATACATGTTTACTGGACGGCTGCAAGATATATATGGAGATAACATGCAATAAAATAAATACTCATGTTAAATGTACAATTCCAATGAGTTTGTACATTTTACTCTGTGCGAGGTGAACATTATTTCAAGTGATGCATGTGCCGTGACCATAAATCTATTATATTGTCTTCATTTCCTTTGTTGCTATTCTTTTTTTCATTACTTTTTTGTTATTGTTCATAAACTGTATATTGTTGCATCATCATTTTGTTTTTTACTTTTAGCACTATTATGTTTGACCTTATTCCCCTTATACAAAATGTATTAGTTTACAGTATATGTTCAGGAAGTAAAATAACATCTTAGCAGGGTAAACACACACACAAACAGACACACACACACACACACACACACACACACACACACACACACACACACACACACACACACACACACACACACACACACACACACACACACACACACACACACACACACACACACACGTACAACTTAATTTATCTTTCCTGAAGCTTCCAACATGAGATTCATTAAAGTCACCCATCATGAGCTAAAATGTAATCCATTCATTCCACTTAAATCTTCCTGTAGAAAATAAGACCCAAAAGGACCTAAGCGGAATTAAAGTGTGCTTGGTCTTTGGTGTGTGTATACATAATGTTCTCCATCTCATACCTGAGCTGAATGTAAGGGCCAGAGTCGGGTCACTGGAGCAGTTGCCATTGATAGCCTTAACGTCTACAGCGTAGATGGTGCCACACATGATGCTTGTAAGAGTACAATGGAGTTCAGAGGACAGGCAAGTGGCGTTGCCTTGACTACTTGAGGCAGAAACATAGTACTGTACGGCTCCCTTGTGGCCAGACCAGGACACAACAGCACTGTTGATGATACATTCAGGAGCTATAGAGATGTTGGAAGGAACACATGGCACTACAAAGAGAAGAAAAATTAAAAGTTAAACAAACTTTGGATTAAAACAATAATGTACTGCACTAACATGAAACAATCTAACTGGGCTACAAGATATAAATCATGAAGAACATTTTACATTAACATGATTTGAATCTCAATAAAGTTAATAAGGAGAAATGGGGCAACCTATTTCTTCCTTCCACCCTTTACTCAATGTATGCATTCATCCATAACTAGATTTTTAATCATTCAATTGAATTAAGTTGACTCCCAGAGAGAAAAAACAAATCAGCATTGTGGTGTCTTTGGTGAACATCTCACCTGTTTTCAGATCCACAGCTGAACTTGGTTGACTGTGACAACCTCTGTCAACAGCTACAACAGTGACAGAGTAGTTTTCACCACAGTATAGATCAGTGAAAGAGCAGGAGTTTGCATTGCCTGAATTACAGGTGTGGATGTGTCCATCATGTGCTGTTGCTGTTGCTATGTACATGTCTGCTCCTATGTCAGGGGACCAGGACACTGTATTAACCCCGCATAATGTAGAAACAGAAACATTACTGGGTGGGCAAGGACCTGGAGACATAAGAGGGAAGAAGTGGAGAAAAATTAAGTTTATTCTCTTTGACGCTTCGTTGAACTGAACACATAAAAGTATGTGGAGACTATTTTAATATAGAATTTGTCTGTAGGAGATTATTCAGATTAGTACATAGTTTTTTAGATTTTAAGTCTTGTTGCTGCTCTGTACCTGCAATGAACTGATAAGGAAAGCTGGGATTCCCAGCACATGAGTCAGCATATGGTGTCACTGTGATGGTAAAGGTCTGGCCACAGTGCATGTTGGGTATCTGACAGCTGGTACTGTTGGTGTAGCAGTAATATATGTGTCCATCCTGGCCCACCGCTGTCACATTGTAAGCTGTGGCACTGGGGCTTCCCACCCAGGTCACATGGGTTGAGTTGGGACACACCAGACTGGCAGTAACGTTATATGGGGCACACAGGGCTGGGAAGAGAAAGAAAAAAAGAGTAAGAAAGTGAATGAGGATCATCTTTATTGTCACATCACAGGTTCACAGGTGTAAACAGTGAGTGAAATTTGTTTTTGTGCAAGCTCCTTCGTTTTTGTTGTTTTCAGGAAGAGATCAAGTGAAAAAGATAAAGAAGATGGAGAGCAAGGTGAGAAAGAAAGAAAAACAGAGAAACATGTCAAGGATATGCAAAAAAAGAAGAAGATATTTACATATATGTAGCATAATCCAGCTGGTACAGTATGTACATAAGGTTAGACATAAGGTCCATATGGTTAAACACAAAGGTGGTAGCACGTTGGTAGGTCAACGCATAGCAGCAGGTAAGAGATTAGACATTAAGGTGCGAATGTGTGGATAATTAGGATAAATGTTTACTGGACGGTTGCAAGATATAAAGAAATTACGTGCTTGTTGGATCTTGCTATGGAGATAACATGCAATAAAATAAAGACTTATTTTAAATGTACAATTCCAATGAGTTTGTACATTTTACTCTGTACGAGGTGAACATTATTTCAAGTGATGCATGTGCCGTGACCATAAATCTATTATATTGTCTTCATTTCCTTTGTTGCTATTCTTTTTTTCATTACTTTTTTGTTATTGTTCAGAAACTGTATATTGTTGCATCATCATTTAGTTTTTTACTTTTAGCACTATTATGTTTGACCTTATTCCCCTTATACAAAATGTATTAGTTTACAGTATATGTTCAGGAAGTAAAATAACATCTTAGCATGGTACACACACACACACACACACACACACACACACACACACACACACACACACACACACACACACACACACACACACACACACACACACACGTACACACACACACACACGTACAACTTAAATTATCTTTCCTGAAGCTTCCAACATGAGATTCATTAAAGTCACCCATCATGAGTGATAGAGTTATTTGATCTCTTATCTGAATTATCATAATGTGTCTAGGGTCCATTAACCTGGTTAAAAGGTCCTATTAATAATGGTCTCATACGGGCCTGTACTTTGTCATGGTAAAAGTACTCTGTAACTCCCAGTCTCTCTGTCTGCAAGCCAAGGTCAAACTCATGCAGGCTTTCTCTGCTATCTATTGTTTTGGGAGCACGGTATCTGGATGTTCTCTTTTCTACAGCTGTCTCCCTTAGTGTCACCAAATCTCCACTGACCAGTGTGACAGGTCAGAGCAGTCAGATGTCAAACGTTGATCCAGACATGGGGACGCTGTTGTCCAGAGATAAACTGTCACACCATCATCCTCTATCATCATCTACCATCATCAGACGACGACGTAACCATCGCTCTCATCCAATCCGAGAAGTCCACCTTCGCCCGGAACCTCATCGATGTCACATCCTATGATGTCATATGTTTATGTTACTGGACAATGTTAAAAGCTACTGCTTTCTCTGTTACACTACAGAGAGACGCGACCGATGATGCGGAACCATGATACTGTAACCTTCTACTTTCTCTCTGATCTGAATACAATGTTTCGTTATACCCTTGGCTGCCTGGTCTGGTTTCTTCCTTATTGCCTCCGTTATACAAGTATGTGGTACTTGGTGTGGGTCATAAGGTGAAATCAACTCCATCAATTGGTCCTTCGAGCCGGATATGATTGAAATATGGTAGACGGGGGGAACTGAGAACTGTACAATCAGACTCTCTTCCCCCGGCAGACCATGTTTTAATACGTATTGTGGAGTTTCACTAGGAAACCACCCGACAGGTAGGCACCTCACCAGGGAGAAACAGTGGGAGAGAGACAGAGAGAGACCTGACAGACAGCACCACAGCCTAGGCCACGTCATTGAGGGGCGGTACCTACCTCTCCTCATCATGAATCAGCCCCAACTCAGCGCACCTGTGATGACTGGCTAGGTGTGGCACCCCAAGCTACAAACACAAACGCTCTCTCTCACTCTCCACTGGCTCTCCTGGTGAATGGACAGGTGCTCGGGCGGTAAGTGAGAAACTCCACTATTTTCCCTTTACAATGTAACATTGACAGTGAAATTGAAAACTAAAAGAATGTCTCTTTTACTTTATAGGCAACCTGCGGAACATACTGAAATGCATGGATTGTGAAATGTATATGGAAACCCCAACCCTGGGAAGAACCTGTGTTACATGTTGAGTTCTTATTATTTAAAGTTTGGAAAAGAAAAAAACATAAACAATGCTCTCTGAGCCAAACCGTCAATAAATGCCCTTTATTGGGTTTGTACCCTGCCTATCTGTGTCTTGGCCTTGATCAGTGTCCCACAAATGGTGGAGAATACGGGTACACTGATCTACGTCAAGAACCCACAGCATGGAGCACGCGTCCGCTTTGACGGCGCTACTGAAAAGCCAAACTGACTTGCAGACAGCGGTACAAAAATTGATTGATAGGATCTCACGAGATGTTTCGGTTACTCGCGCACCACGGGAGGTGCTCACTAAATTATCACCTGACGATGATATAGAAGCATACTTGGAGGTGTTTGAGCGCACCGCGGCCAGAGAGAGATGGCCGACGGCAGAATGGGGCTCGCTCTTGGCACCGTTTCTCACAGGTGAAGCGCAGCGGGTCTGTCGGGACCTAACCTTGGCAGACGCTAGAGACTATCGTAAGCTGAAGGAAGCGATATTGGCCAGCCAGGGCTACAGCCTGCCCGCCAGAGCGCAGCGGTTCCACCACTGGTCCTACCAGGCGGCCCAGCCACCTCGGCCCCAAGTAGCCAACCTATTACGCATGACGCACAGCTGGCTGACGAGCGGAGGAGAGCCCCCCATGATTGACAGAATCGTAATAGATAGATGCATACGTTCCTTGCCGCCCGACGCCCGCAGATACGCCTCGCAGGTGAGCCCGAGCTCCCTGGAAGCACTAGTAGCCCTCTTAGAAAATCACCAAGTCAGCGTGGAGATGATGAAGTCCACCCGGGCCGACGCACCAAAAGCACCGGCCGAGGAGAAACCCGGCCGTGACCGGCGAAGGACCCAGCAGCCGAACCCGTCCTCCAACCGCACCGACGCGGCCGTCGCAGAGGGCCCCGGTCGGGGCGCACAGCAGCGGCGCTGCTATGTGTGTGGCCAGGCCGACCATATCTCCTGGTCCTGCCCCGACCGAGACCGCGACGCCTCGATGGGGACCGCTGCCAGCTCTGACGCAGCCCGACCGTGCCTGCACACCGGGACGACACCTCGCCGCCACGCTCGCCTGCCGGTGAAGATAGACGGTGCCGACGCCCATGCGCTCTTGGACTCGGGGAGCGCTGTCACGCTGGTCCGCGCCGACCTGGCGGGCGCGCTCTCCACCACCACGGTGCCAGTATCCTGCGTGCACGGCGATGTCCGCCATTATCCGGTGACGCAGCTCCGGGTCCAGACTCCACGGGGTGACGCCGTGGTACCAGCCGGAGTGGTGCCAAACCTGCCCGTGCCACTGCTGATCGGAGTGGACTGCGTTCTCTTCGACCGATATTGGAAACCGGGCCTACAGAAGAAACCGCCACGTCGCCGGCGCCGCCGCGCTGCGCACAGCGGACCCCCAGCTCCACTACACGCCTGCCCGGCGTTTCGCCCCACCTCTCCCGGCTCCGAGAGTGGCACCTCTCCAGAAGAGGCCCCACACACCGCAGCGGCGGAGGAAGAGGAGGCGAGTGCAGCAGAGGAGGAGGTCCAGTCTCCGCCAGGCCGCGACGCCTCAACTGCGGCGAGTGATCCGTTCTCCGAGTTCCCCAGACCTGAGATGTCCGAAGCCCCGAGGGGGGGGGGAATTCGCCACCGCACAGTGGGTCGATCCCACGTTGGACATGGCGCGCCAGAACGTGGCCGCCATCGACGGGAAGAAATGTGACGGGGTGAGTACGCTGAATCCCCCGTACTTTCTTGTAAATAATGGACTGTTGTATAGAGGGGTGATAGACAAGGGGGGGGAAACGATAGAACAGTTGCTTGTACCTAAAACTCATGTGTCACGAGTCCTGTACCTAGCACACACGCACCAGTTGGGGGCCCACCTGGGAGTAAAAAAGACATACGAGCGCATTCTGGCCCGCTTCTACTGGCCCGGTGTTAAACGAGCAGTAGAAGAGTTTTGCAAGGGCTGCCCGGAGTGTCAGAAAACTGCCCCCCGACCCACGTTTCATAACCCACTGGTCCCGCTGCCCATCATCAACACACCGTTCTCACGGCTCGCCATGGACATCGTGGGACCACTCCCGAAGTCTGGCCGGGGCCACCGCTACATTCTGGTAATACTTGACTATGCTACTCGTTATCCAGAGGCTATTCCCCTACGGACTGCCTCGGCCAAAGCAGTGGCCCACGAACTAATGATGATGTTTAGCCGGGTGGGAATAGCTGAAGAGGTCCTCACTGACCAAGGCACATGTTTCATGTCTAGAGTAATGACACTACTGTACAAATGGCTGAAAGTGAAACGTATACGCACCTCTGTCTATCACCCACAAACGGATGGTCTCGTGGAGAGATTCAACCAGACACTTAAAAAAATGTTAAAAAAACTAACTGACGTCGACGGGAAAGACTGGGACCAGTTGATCCCGTTTGTATTATTTTCCATCAGGGAGGTGCCGCAGGCGTCCACGGGGTTCTCGCCTTTCGAACTTGTGTATGGCCGGAGACCCCGTGGACTGTTGGACATCGCCAAGGAGACCTGGGAGAGCCAACCCTCTCCCCACCGCAGCGTTGTGACCACATCGAGCGCCTCCAGGCCCGGGCCAAGGCGATCTGGCCGTTAGTCCGGGAGCATATGGAGCAGGCACAGCGGGACCAGGCGCGCACGTATAACCGCGGCGCCACGCTCCGCGAGTTCCAGGTGGGGGAGAAAGTGTTGGTCCTCGTCCCAAGCAGTGAATGCAAATTCCTGGCGAAATGGCAGGGACCCTACGAAGTGACAGAGAAGATGGGGCCCGTCGACTACAGAGTGTGCCAGCCCGGCCGGAGGAAGGGTCACCAAATCTATCACGTAAACATCCTGAAGAAGTGGAACGACGCGCCGCCGCTGATCCTGCCCGCCCTGCTCGCCGTAGCCGCCCCGCCGAGCCTGCCCCCGGCGCCCCTCGGAGAGGACCTCTCCCCCGCACAGACCCAGGACCTCAAGGAGCTGCTGGGACGGAGCCGTGACGTCTTCTCCGACGTACCAGGGCGGACGAACGCCATACGTCACGACATACGCACCACGGCGGGGAAAGTGGTGCGCCTACGGCCCTACCGTATCCCCGAAGCCAGACGGGTGGCGATTAAAGAGGAAGTGACCAAGATGTTGGAGCTCGGCGTCATCGAGGAGTCGTACAGCCCCTGGTCCAGTCCCATCGTCATAGTACCCAAGCCGGACGGTTCACTGAGATTCTGCAATGACTTTCGAAAATTGAATGAGGTATCCACGTTCGACGCCTACCCGATGCCCCGCGTCGACGAGCTCATCGAGCGCCTCGGCCCGGCCCGGTTCGTCAGCACCCTCGACCTGACCAAGGGATATTGGCAGGTGCCACTGACGGACCGGGCCAAAGCGAAGACAGCCTTCTCCACGCCTGAGGGGCTCTACCAGTACACGGTGCTGCCGTTTGGGGTGCACGGGGCCCCGGCCACGTTCCAGCGGCTAATGGACCGGGTGCTGCGGCCACATCGCGCCTACGCAGCAGCCTACCTGGACGACATCGTCATCCACAGCAGTGACTGGGCTCGCCACCTACAGCACCTGGACGCGGTACTGGACGCCCTCAGACGCGCCGGGCTGACCACCAACGCCAAGAAGTGCCGCCTCGGCCTGACGGAGACCGACTACCTCGGCTACACGATTGGCAGGGGCTGCGTGAAACCACAGACGCGCAAAGTGGAGCGCGTCCGGGACTGGCCCCGTCCCGTCACAAAAAAACAAGTAAAGTCATTCCTTGGCTTAATTTCGTATTATCAAAAGTTTATTAAAAATTATTCTACTGTTGCAGCCCCACTATATGAGCTAACACGACAGAAGCTGCCACACCACGTCTCCTGGACGTCCGAAACAGAGCTGGCGTTTCAGCAGCTGAAGAGCGCACTCTGTGAGGAGCCGGTGCTGAAGGCCCCCGACTTCAGCCAGCCGTTCCTCCTCCACACGGACGCGTCCGGCACCGGACTTGGCGCCGTCCTCGCCCAGGTCATTGATGGCGAGGAGCACCCGGTGACGTATGTGAGCAGAAAACTATTAGACCACGAGAAAAACTATGCAACAGTGGAAAAAGAGTGTCTGGCGGTGAAGTGGGCCATACACCACCTCCGCTATTATCTTTGGGGCCGCACTTTCACTCTCATTACAGATCATGCACCTCTAAAATGGATGGCGACCAATAAGGACCGGAATGCCAGGGTGACGCGCTGGTTCCTAGAGCTGCAGGACTATAATTTCAGAGTGGAGCACCGGCCCGGGAAGGACATCCCGCACGCGGACGCACTGTCCCGGATGTATGAAGAGGAGGAAAATGAAGCCCCCGGCCCAGGCGGTGGGCTTAGGGGGGGGATATGTGGAGTTTCACTAGGAAACCGCCCGACAGGTAGGCACCTCACCAGGGAGAAACAGTGGGAGAGAGACAGAGAGAGACCTGACAGACAGCACCACAGCCTAGGCCACGTCATTGAGGGGCGGTACCTACCTCTCCTCATCATGAATCAGCCCCAACTCAGCGCACCTGTGATGACTGGCTAGGTGTGGCACCCCAAGCTACAAACACAAACGCTCTCTCTCACTCTCCACTGGCTCTCCTGGTGAATGGACAGGTGCTCGGGCGGTAAGTGAGAAACTCCACTATTTTCCCTTTACAATGTAACATTGACAGTGAAATTGAAAACTAAAAGAATGTCTCTTTTACTTTATAGGCAACCTGCGGAACATACTGAAATGCATGGATTGTGAAATGTATATGGAAACCCCAACCCTGGGAAGAACCTGTGTTACATGTTGAGTTCTTATTATTTAAAGTTTGGAAAAGAAAAAACCATAAACAATGCTCTCTGAGCCAAACCGTCAATAAATGCCCTTTATTGGGTTTGTACCCTGCCTATCTGTGTCTTGGCCTTGATCAGTGTCCCACAGTATCAAACGAACCAGCCTTGGGTGTAACGACTTATCACTTCTATTCAGATGAAGGTTAACTTTGAACAGTATCACAATTTTTTTTGTTTTGGACCCGGACGCGATCGCTGGACCTTTGGACTGGACCCTCGACATGGTCCAGCCATCGGGGTCGGGATCCCTGAACCAACATCAGATTTGATGAGTATATATTTTTATTTGTATTGTACCATGGTCCAGTGATTGGGACCTCCATGTAACTTATCCCTGCCTTGATCTGATGAGTATACCTTTTTTCTTTATTGTCTTTACCGAACCATTTGTCTCATAATTATCAGCCTGTTTGTAAATTACTGTTTAACACAACTCCGCTAGGGAGTGAGTCAAGTAAAAATGTTTTATCACCTTTTATCCCTGGGAGAACATTCCTGAATGTCTCATAAATTCTCTTATCTACCTGGGTCATTATATAGTTTGTCTTTGTCTCTGTATATGTTTATGAGACCACCGGAGACACCCCGACGTTTTTTTACACTGATGTTTGACTATCAGCTGTTACTATCAGTTATTTGTCTTTATTTATATATATATTTATGTCAAGGCCTCTAGAATAACCCACGATTCAACTTGGGTGTTCGAGCAATGCATGGCTATATATATATAAATATATGGATTTATTTTGTTGTACCTCGAAATACCACTTTTTCACGCTTTGGTTTTCGGTGCGGGTGAATTTATCTAATATTAGTTTTACACTAGGTGGGGGGTTTGTCTGTGTGCCTGCATGAATATATCCTTACAATTGTCATAATGTACTAATTTTCCTTCTATACTGATATTTGACCTAAGATTAACCCCAGCCCTCCTTTTACACTGCCTATTGGCTGTATTTGGGTTAATGTTACGAATCGGGTCTCATATCAGCTCACATGATTAAAGTACTCCAGTGTTGCTTTATCTATCCTGGCTACATGTAGGTCTTAGCCCTGCTGCAGTATTATATTATTCAAGATATGCAGCTGTATTTCGATGTTAGTACCACCCTTGCTCTTCCCATCAGTGACACATTTGTGCCGGTACAAAAACATTAAACAGACAGCTGCATAACGGACATTGCTATATTTGAATGTCCAAGGCAATTGCCAGGTTGTCTGCCCTTTTAATTCAGAAACTTCTGTGAAGTTTGTGTTTTACTTACTTGTCAGTACATTTTTTATATATGTTTGTTTTATTTTGACCACTGTAGTTAAATCATCCATCCATTTAATATATTAAGCTTTAACAATAGGTTTTAAATCCCTTATCCAATACAGCCTCTCACTTCTCCTGTGTCTTATCTGTTTACATTCTCTTGTTGGAGCTGTTCTCATAACAAAGTAGGCTCTGGCTCACAGAAGAATACATTCACACTATAATGTTATACTATGAAGGCTTGTTTTAAAAGTTTAAAATATATATATTTTAACTCTGTTCTAAATTCTTTGAACCATCAGTATAATTATTTTTGCCTTAATAATACATTTTAATTTCTTTTAAATATTTTGAATATAATTTAAAATAATAAGTAAACCAATCAGGTTAAAATCTTTTTAATTCCAAAATTAGTTTGTTGCTGAAAGATAACTATGTTCGGTATGTTTGTATGTCTGTGTATATTAATGAACGATTTCTCTCTCTATCTCTCTCTCTCTCTCTCTCTCTCTCTCTCTCTCTATGGGTCCGCAAGCTGTCGTCTGCGGTGTGAGTGCGAGGGAGTGGGGGAGCGTATACAGGAGTGAAAGTTTCTCTGTTTATCTTTTTCTCCCTTCTGCTATCTATGTATGAGCGATTTTGATATGCATGCGTGAATGTTTGAATGTGTGTCTGTCTCGCTCGTTCTATAACCATTTTAGTCCAAATTTCATTAATTCCCCTGTCAGTTAGAACAAAGTAAAACTTCCAAGGATCTGTCAGTGACAAATCATTAATTTAGCGTCATCAGCTCATCCAAAATGATCGCTCTGGTCTCTTAAAACTCAATTTCCCATAATTCCTTCTGGTCTGAGACTCCATTCCTTCAGCAGGAAGTGTTAGCTTTGTGCTATGTTAGACACGGTTCCATGGCAACATGATCCTACCTGGTAATAGATCTTTTAAATTAACCCTAATAAGATACAATTTGTTCTATATCAATATTGGGAAACATTAACTATAATATTAAGTTTATTATAAAGTCATTTTGATTTATTTTTAAAAGATTTGAAAATATTTTATCATTTTAACTTAAGATTTTTTGTGAGCTTGTAGATTTGCGATTTTTCTGTACTTATCTCATTTCAATATACTCTTCAGAACAAAGATGTTTATTCCTTATTTTTCATTGTTATATTTTAATTTTAAAAGTTTTAATTATAACTTTTAATTTTTTATTTTTTTTCATCCCCTTTCTCATCAACAAATCATCTGACACACAATATATTATAGATATATGGGTGTCAAATAGAGGGGAGTTTGATGATTTTGATTTAAATATGATTTAATGTTTAATTACTGTGTTTTGTGTTTGTTTCATTTTAGAACGAAAATGTAAGCCACCCCATTAAATCCAATCCCTGGACAACAGTCACAATACCTGCTAATTGTACATACAATTGTACATACAGGGCTAAACTTTAATTTCATATTTGGTTACAAATTGTTTTACACTGTGTTTCATACTACAGTCAACTGTAGGCTACTGGCATGCCGAACAGTAAATTTGATTTCCATTCTGTCTTACAGATTTCAACTTGTGTCTTGGATAGACAGATGTTTGATGCCCACATGCCTACATGCAATCAGGAAGTATTTCTTGAGTTTTAAGACGATATCACGTACGTTTTTTCCCAAAATAAAGTGTAAAGTGATGTACAAATTTAAATAGGGTTCAGAAGTGTCCCGTTCCATTTTAAATACTTGTATCTTGATAAGAGCACATGGACCGCAGCTCCACAACGAGGAAGGTAACTTTTCTATTTCTGAACGTGTTCAGAATCTTTGACCAGAGACGTAGGTTTCTTGTCAAATTTCAATATGAAAGCTTGCAGACTAGTCAGTTGTCCCTCCCTCTCAATCTCTCTGCTGCCATGGGTCATTAAACTGTGCTAAAATTGTCTGTCTTACAGTTAAACAAAACATGTTGAAAAGGTTTGCTTGGGACGGAGACATTAGCTGAGATTTTTTTGAATTATAATAAAGTTATTTGCAAAGATGCAAAGGGAAAACTTTGTTGTGTGGAGTGTCTTCGAAATTCATGAACTATAAACCCTGTTTTGCTTCCTATTTGAATACATTAATAAATTATACAGTCCTTTTGAAGAAGTATAAATGTGTATGTTATCTAACCATTTATTTTTGCCCTCAAGTCATTTCAATCTTTGCCTGTCTGATTTGATTTTGAATGTCACAAGGTACAATCAGCTTGACCTTTGACCCTATCCAAATCATGATAAGATGTAGGCTTGATAGAGTTATTTGATCTCTTATCTGAATTATCATAATGTGTCTAGGGTCCATTAACCTGGTTAAAAGGTCCTATTAATAATGGTCTCATACGGGCCTGTACTTTGTCATGGTAAAAGTACTCTGTAACTCCCAGTCTCTCTGTCTGCAAGCCAAGGTCAAACTCATGCAGGCTTTCTCTGCTATCTATTGTTTTGGGAGCACGGTATCTGGATGTTCTCTTTTCTACAGCTGTCTCCCTTAGTGTCACCAAATCTCCACTGACCAGTGTGACAGGTCAGAGCAGTCAGATGTCAAACGTTGATCCAGACATGGGGACGCTGTTGTCCAGAGATAAACTGTCACACCATCATCCTCTATCATCATCTACCATCATCAGACGACGACGTAACCATCGCTCTCATCCAATCCGAGAAGTCCACCTTCGCCCGGAACCTCATCGATGTCACATCCTATGATGTCATATGTTTATGTTACTGGACAATGTTAAAAGCTACTGCTTTCTCTGTTACACTACAGAGAGACGCGACCGATGATGCGGAACCATGATACTGTAACCTTCTACTTTCTTTCTGATCTGAATACAAACATGTTTCGTTATACCCTTGGCTGCCTGGTCTGGTTTCTTCCTTATTGCCTCCAAGTATGTGGTACTTGGTGTGGGTCATAAGGTGAAATCAACTCCATCAATGAGCTAAAATGTAATCCATTCATTCCACTTAAATCTTCCTGTAGAAAATAAGACCCAAAAGGTCCTAAGCGGAATTAAAGTGTGCTTGGTCTTTGGTGTGTGTATACATAATGTTCTCCATCTCATACCTGAGCTGAATGTAAGGGCCAGAGTCGGGTCACTGGAGCAGTTGCCATTGATAGCCTTAACGTCTACAGCGTAGATGGTGCCACACATGATGCTTGTAAGAGTACAATGGAGTTCAGAGGACAGGCAAGTGGCGTTGCCTTGACTACTTGAGGCAGAAACATAGTACTGTACGGCTCCCTTGTGGCCAGACCAGGACACAACAGCACTGTTGATGATACATTCAGGAGCTATAGAGATGTTGGAAGGAACACATGGCACTACAAAGAGAAGAAAAATAAAAAGTTAAACAAACTTTGGATTAAAACAATAATGTACTGCACTAACATGAAACAATCTAGCTGGGCTACAAGATATAAATCATGAAGAACATTTTACATTAACATGATTTGAATCTCAAAGTTAATAAGGAGAAATGGGGCAACCTATTTCTTCCTTCCACCCTTTACTCAATGTATGCATTCATCCTTAACTAGATTTTTAATCATTCAATTGAATTAAGTTGACTCCCAGAGAAAAAAAACAAATTAGCATTGTGGTGTCTTTGGTGAACATCTCACCTGTTTTCAGATCCACAGCTGAACTTGGTTGACTGTGACAACCTCTGTCAACAGCTACAACAGTGACAGAGTAGTTTTCACCACAGTATAGATCAGTGAAAGAGCAGGAGTTTGCATTGCTTGAGTTACAGGTGTGGATGTGTCCATCATGTGTTGTTGCTGTTGCTATGTACATGTCTGCTCCTGTGTCAGGGGACCAGGACACTGTATTAACCCCGCATAATGTAGAAACAGAAACATTACTGGGTGGGCAAGGACCTGGAGACATAAGAGGGAAGAAGTGGAGAAAAATAAAGTTTATTCTCTTTGATGCTTCGTTGAACTGAACACATAAAAGTATGTGGAGACTATTTTAATATAGAATTTGTCTGTAGGAGATTATTCAGATTAGTATATAGTTTTTAAAATGTAAGCCTTTTTGCTGCTCTGTACCTGCAATGAACTGATAAGGAAAGCTGGGATTCCCAGCACATGAGTCAGCATATGGTGTCACTGTGATGGTAAAGGTCTGGCCACAGTGCATGTTGGGTATCTGACAGCTGGTACTGTTGGTGTAGCAGTAATATATGTGTCCATCCTGGCCCACCGCTGTCACATTGTAAGCTGTGGCACTGGGGCTTCCCACCCAGGTCACATGGGTTGAGTTGGG
Source organism: Gymnoscopelus braueri (assembly GCF_963280865.1). NCBI lineage: Eukaryota > Metazoa > Chordata > Actinopteri > Myctophiformes > Myctophidae > Gymnoscopelus > Gymnoscopelus braueri. The sequence continues at coordinate 32,610,308 of NC_137616.1, read as the reverse complement.
ACACACCAGACTGGCAGTAACGTTATATGGGGCACACAGGGCTGGGAAGAGAAAGAAAAAAGAGTAAGAAAGTGAATGAGGATCATCTTTATTGTCACATCACAGGTTTACAGGTGTAAAAAGTGAGTGAAATTTGTTTTTGTGCAAGCTCCTTCGTTTTTGTTGTTTTCAGGAAGAGATCAAGTGAAAAAGATAAAGAAGATGGAGAGCAAGGTGAGAAAGAAAGAAAAACAGAGAAACATGTCAAGGATATGCAAAAAAAGAAGAAGATATTTACATATATGTAGCATAATCCAGCTGGTACAGTATGTACATAAGGTTAGACATAAGGTCCATATGGTTAAACACAAAGGTAGCACGTTGGTAGGTCCACGCATAGCAGCAGGTATGAGATTAGACATTAAGGTGCGAATGTGTGGATAAATAGGATAAATGTTTACTGGACGGCTGCAAGATATAAAGAAATGATGTGCTTGTTGGATCTTGCTATGGAGATAACATGCAATAAAATAAAGACTTATGTTAAATGTACAATTCCAATGAGTTTGTACATTTTACTCTGTACTACGAGGTGAACATTATTTCAAGTGATGCATGTGCCGTGACCATAAATCTATTATATTGTCTTCATTTCCTTTGTTGCTATTCTTTTTTTCATAACTTTTTTGTTATTGTTCATGAACTGTATATTGTTGCATCATCATTTAGTTTTTTACTTTTAGCACTATTATGTTTGACCTTATTCCCCTTATACAAAATGTATTAGTTTACAGTATATGTTCAGGAAGTAAAATAACATCTTAGCAGGGTAAACACACACACATAGACACACACAACACACACACACACACACACACACACACACACACACACACACACACACACACACACACACACACACACACACACAGACACAGACACAAACAGACACAAACAGACACACACACACACACACACACACACACACACACACACACACACACACACACACACACACACACACACACGTACAAACACACACACGTACAACTTAAATTATCTTTCCTGAAGCTTCCAACATGAGATTCATTAAAGTCACCCATCATGAGCTAAAATGTAATCCATTCATTCCACTTAAATCTTCCTGTAGAAAATAAGACCCAAAAGGTCCTAAGCGGAATTAAAGTGTGCTTGGTCTTTGGTGTGTGTATACATAATGTTCTCCATCTCATACCTGAGCTGAATGTAAGGGCCAGAGTCGGGTCACTGGAGCAGTTGCCATTGATAGCCTTAACGTCTACAGCGTAGATGGTGCCACACATGATGCTTGTAAGAGTACAATGGAGTTCAGAGGACAGGCAAGTGGCGTTGCCTTGACTACTTGAGGCAGAAACATAGTACTGTACGGCTCCCTTGTGGCCAGACCAGGACACAACAGCACTGTTGATGATACATTCAGGAGCTATAGAGATGTTGGAAGGAACACATGGCACTACAAAGAGAAGAAAAATTAAAAGTTAAACAAACTTTGGATTAAAACAATAATGTACTGCACTAACATGAAACAATCTAACTGGGCTACAAGATATAAATCATGAAGAACATTTTACATTAACATGATTCGAATCTCAATAAAGTTAATAAGGAGAAATGGGGCAACCTATTTCTTCCTTCCACCCTTTACTCAATGTATGCATTCATCCATAACTAGATTTTTAATCATTCAATTGAATTAAGTTGACTCCCAGAGAGAAAAAACAAATCAGCATTGTGGTGTCTTTGGTGAACATCTCACCTGTTTTCAGATCCACAGCTGAACTTGGTTGACTGTGACAGCCTCTGTCAACAGCTACAACAGTGACAGAGTAGTTTTCACCACAGTATAGATCAGTGAAAGAGCAGGAGTTTGCATTGCCTGAATTACAGGTGTGGATGTGTCCATCATGTGCTGTTGCTGTTGCTATGTACATGTCTGCTCCTGTGTCAGGGGACCAGGACAATGTATTAACCCCGCATAATGTAGAAACAGAAACATTACTGGGTGGGCAAGGACCTGGAGACATAAGAGGGAAGAAGTGGAGAAAAATAAAGTTTATTCTCTTTGACGCTTCGTTGAACTGAACACATAAAAGTATGTGGAGACTATTTTAATATAGAATTTGTCTGTAGGAGATTAATCAGATTAGTACATAGTTTTTAGATTTTAAGTCTTGTTGCTGCTCTGTACCTGCAATGAACTGATAAGGAAAGCTGGGATTCCCAGCACATGAGTCAGCATATGGTGTCACTGTGATGGTAAAGGTCTGGCCACAGTGCATGTTGGGTATCTGACAGCTGGTACTGTTGGTGTAGCAGTAATATATGTGTCCATCCTGGCCCACCGCTGTCACATTGTAAGCTGTGGCACTGGGGCTTCCCACCCAGGTCACATGGGTTGAGTTGGGACACACTAGACTGGCAGTAACATTGTCTGGGGGCCTGGCACATGGGGCTTGGAAGAGAAAAAAGTAGGTGTTGATATTGAGGATAAATGTTTGCTGCATGATATGAAGAAAACATGCAATGTGTGATAAGTTTGTTGGGTGTTGCTATGGCGATAAGATAGAATAAAAAATAATATTTAATATACAATTGCAATGTGTCTCTGATTGTATTGGAAGCCAATGTTAGCCAATCAGGATGGAATATGAAAAATCGGACAGATCCATGTTGATCACATGACTATAGAAATACAGTGTACTGATTTGCGTGATGTTTGGACAAAAGTATTTTTTTTTAAATGGTTTCGAAAAATTGGCCTCCTGGTGACGCTATAACAGTTCAATTCGGGTAAGAGGTTCGGCGTTGGCATCCAAGGAGTGTGTGTGCACAGTTTCTCAGTGACCGGGCCAACAGTGCCGGAGATTAGCTGCTTGCAGACAGACGGACACACGGACGGACACAAGGACAAATTCACGGACGGATACACGTACGGACGGACGGGGTGCAAAACATAGTCTCGGCCATGCCTTTTGGCCTGGTGGAGACAATTAGAAACGTATCTATCCTTAAAATAAGCTTCAATGTTAATTTCTTTTAACTTGTATTCAAGTTTAATACAATATATTATCATTATATTTTCTTACCTGTTAAGTTCATATTGACTTCTGTGATGTTTATTGAGTCACTGACTCTTATAGGAAGACTAGTGTTGCCCAAGATGTTCTTCAGTTGCTGTAACACTTCAACATCAACAGTGCTGATTTCAACTTCTACTATATAATCATACAGCTGTAGAGGTTCTGTGGGGAAATAGTACAAGATAAAACATTGGATTACGAAAATATTTTCCTGATTCTTTATGAAATGCTTCACATAGAATATTTAGGATCAGAATACTTCAGACTGAAATTTCAACCAAGTTACAATTTAATAATAACAAAAGGAACACAGACAGACAGACAGACAGACAGACAGACAGACAGGTATTGCATAACTGGATGGGACATGCATTTCCAACTTGCATAATTCCTCACTAGCATCGTTCCCAAGTAGGGTGGTGCCTAACAGGCACCGGTTTAGTTTCCTTTAACTTGTCATAAATTGTAAAGTTTTATTGAATATTCTTACCTATTAAAGTTATATTGACTTCTGTGATGTTTATTGAGTCACTAACTCTTATAGGAAAACTGGTGTTGTTCACAATGTCCTTCAGTTGCTCTAACACTTCAACATCAACAGTCCTGATCTCAACTTCAACTACGTATTCACACAGCTGTGGAGGGTCTGTGGGAAATAGTAAAAGATAAATAAAAAAAATTCCTGGTTTAATATGCAATGCTTCAAGCAGAATTATTAGGAACACAATGCTTAAGACTGAAATCTAAATCAAGATTAATATGAAACTTAACTACTGTATCCTTAAATTAATTGAATTGTACTTTCGTTTAACGTGTCATGAATTGTAAAGTTTTATACGATATTCTTACCTGTTAAGGTTATATTGACTTCTGTGATGTTTATAGAGTCACTGACTCGTATAGGAAGACTAGTGTTGTCCACGATGTCCTTCAGTTGATGTAACACTTCAACATCAACAGTGCTGATCTCAACTTCAACTATGTATTCATACAGCTGTGGAAGTTCTGTGGGGAAATAGTGCAAGATAAATCATCGGATTAGAAATGATTGTCCTCATTGCATATGTAATGCTACAGTAAAAGTTACAGTATTGTATATTGATATTGTTTACTTCAACTATGTATTCATCTAGATCAGTCTATCTGTAATATATAGGCCTACTTCTGATTTTGCTCAAATCTATGCGGTAACTTACTCTACCTAATTCAAACATATTTAGAGGTATAAGATGATTATTTCCTTGTTCATGGCTAAATTATAGGCATGTGTTCTACACACCTGACAGATGTTCATATGGCAGGTTGCCGTTAATACAGTCAATGTCTTACCATTCATAGTATTAACGGCACCTTACAGTATTGCCTTACTCCAACACCAATGGACACCTTACCTTTAATATAGTTATTCTCCTCATTCATAGTGGTAGATCAAAATAGTACTCATAGCAACTCTTTCAACTTTGTGTAAGAGATATTGAGTAAAACATCTAAATAATAATAATAACAACAACAACATAACATTCAACGTCAAACATAAAAAATGTCTCAATCCAAATAAAAAATATAGATTGTTAGGCCCTTAATTTCTCTAATTTGTTATTTTACTTTAATAAACATCTTTGTTTTGTTGTCTGTAAAGTATTGTTGAGTACTTACTGGCTGTAGTTGCAGCAGCAGTAGTTGGACCGACGGTAGTTGCAGCAGCAGTAGTTGGACCCACTGTAGTTGTAGCAGCAGTAGTTGGACCGGCTTTAGTTACACCAGCTGTAGTTGGACCGGCTGTAGTTGGACCGGCTGTCGTTGCACCAGCAGTAGTTGGACCGGCTGTAGTTGGACCAACTGTAGTTGCAGCAGCAGTAGTTACACCAGCACTAGTTGGACCGGCTGTTGTTGCACCAGCAGTAGTTGGACCGGCTGTAGTTGGACCAACTGTAGTTGCAGCTGCAGTAGTTGGACCGGCTGTAGTTACAGCAGCAGTAGATAGACCGGCTGTAGTTGGACCAGCACTAGTTGGACCGGCTGTTGTTGCACCAGCAGTAGTTGGACCGGCTGTAGTTGGACCAACTGTAGTTGCAGCTGCAGTAGTTGGACCGGCTGTAGTTACAGCAGCAGTAGATAGACCGGCTGTAGTTGGACCAGCACTAGTTGGACCGGCTGTTGTTGCACCAGCAGTAGTTGGACCGGCTGTAGTTGGACCAACTGTAGTTGCAGCTGCAGTAGTTGGACCGGCTGTAGTTACAGCAGCAGTAGATAGACCGGCTGTAGTTGGACCCACTGTAGTTGCAGCAGTGGTGGCAACGGTTGCACTAACAGTGCCGGATATGACGTTTAGTGAGGTGGAACCACTGCTAATTGCAGTATTCATTGCTGTTTCTACTGTGCTTGTAGAAGGAACTGAGTCTTTTGGGAACACCAGACTCATTTGAGTAACAACTGATCCTGACCTGTAATGTGTGAGAAAGAGAATGTGACTTTTAAATTGCAAATCATTGCTAACTCATAATGGAACGTAAGCAATTGATCAAAACTCTGTCTTACGTGAAACTGTCGACTATAGAGCGTTTGAAAGTTGTAGTGCCACTGCTGCTGCTGCTGTAAATCGTGTTTACCTGAAAGAGAAGAATGTCAATTGGTTAAGCTCAATTGCTGATGGAAATATTGTCCCAACAAGAACATGCTAACCTGCACTGCAATGCTGTGAAGTTTAGTAAAGTTTACCCCCCCCCCCACCCCTTTCTCTTTCATTTATTGTGTTGAACTGATTTTGTTTTTCTTAGAACCCAAAAGAACTTTCAAACTCAAACCGAAGAAATATCCATCCACTGAAAAATGGCCTTAATTCCATGATTTACTTGAAGGACCACAATGGAAACAAGCCATCAGGGCTTTTTGTGTTATGCTTTTAGCATTATTGTACCTGTACCTTTTGCAAACTGCTAATAAATCAATCTATCAATCCAATCAATCAATCAATCAATCAATTAATTAACATCTGACTTAAATTAGATACAGTAAATACATAGTAAAAGCTCCATTCCTGCCTGAATTGCACATTGATAATAAGTTACAATTTAGAATGTTCTTGCTTGAGTACAACGAGCACATCATTTGTCTTACTTGTGAGACCACTGTGGCAGCCAAAGTCTTAAACGCTGTGGTAGATGAGTCGGAGAGATCAGAGCTGAAGGTTTGGTCGAGACTAAACTTAAGAGTTACGGTGTCTTCATCAGCAGTAGGAGCATCTGTCGAGACAGTGGTGGCAGCAACCGTAGCAGTTGCAACTGTGGTGGGAGCGACCGTAACATTTGCAACTGTTGTTGCACCAGCAGTAGTTGGACCGGCTGTAGTTGCACCAGCAGTAGTTGGACCGGCTGTAGTTGGACCCACTGTAGTTGCAGCAGCAGTAGTTGGACGGGCTGTAGTTGGACCCAATGTAGTTGCAGCAGCAATAGTTGAACCGGCTGTAGTTACACCAGCAGTAGTTGGACCGGCTGTAGTTGGACCGGCTGTAGTTGCAGCAGCAGAAGTTGGACCAGCTGTTGTTGGACCCACTGTAGTTGCAGCAGCAGTAGTTGGACCGGCTGTAGTTGCAGCAGCAGTAGTTGGACCAGCTGTTGTTGCACCCGCAGTAGTTGGACCGGCTGTAGTTGCACCAGCAGTAGTTGGACCAGCTGTTGTTGCACCCGCAGTAGTTGGACCGGCTGTAGTTGCACCAGCAGTAGTTGGACCGGCTGTAGTTACACCAGCAGTAGTTGGACCGGCTGTAGTTGCAGCAGCAGTAGTTGGACCGGCTGTAGTTGCACCAGCAGTAGTTGGACCGGCTGTAGTTGGACCCACTGTAGTTGCAGCAGCAGTAGTTGGACCGGCTGTAGTTACACCAGCAGTAGTTGGACCGGCTGTAGTTGCAGCAGCAGTAGTTGGACCAGCTGTTGTTGCACCAGCAGTAGTTGGACCGGCTGTAGTTGCACCAGCAGTAGTTGGACCGGCTGTAGTTGCACCAGCAGTAGTTAGACCGGCTGTAGTTGGACCCAGTGTATTTGCAGCAGCAGTAGTTGGACCGGCTGTAGTTACACCAGCAGTAGTTGGACCGGCTGTAGTTGCAGCAGCAGTAGTTGGACCGGGTGTAGTTGCACCAGCAGTAGTTGGACCGGCTGTAGTTGGACCCACTGTAGTTGCAGCAGCAGTAGTTGGACCGGCTGTAGTTGGACCAACTGTAGTTGCAGCAACAGTAGTTGTACCGGCTGTAGTTACACCAGCAGTAGTTGCACCGGCTGTTGTTGCACCAGCAGTAGTTGGACCGGCTGTAGTTGGACCCACTGTAGTTGCAGCAGCAGTAGTTGGACCGGCTGTAGTTACACCAGCAGTAGTTGCACCAGCAGTAGTTGGACCCACTGTAGTTGCAGCAGCAGTAGTTGGACCGGCTTTAGTTACACCAGCTGTAGTTGGACCGGCTGTAGTTGGACCGGCTGTCGTTGCACCAGCAGTAGTTGGACCGGCTGTAGTTGGACCAACTGTAGTTGCAGCAGCAGTAGTTACACCAGCACTAGTTGGACCGGCTGTTGTTGCACCAGCAGTAGTTGGACCGGCTGTAGTTGGACCGGCTGTCGTTGCACCAGCAGTAGTTGGACCGGCTGTAGTTGGACCAACTGTAGTTGCAGCAGCAGTAGTTACACCAGCACTAGTTGGACCGGCTGTTGTTGCACCAGCAGTAGTTACACCAGCTGTAGTTGGACCGGCTGTAGTTGGACCGGCTGTCGTTGCACCAGCAGTAGTTGGACCGGCTGTAGTTGGACCAACTGTAGTTGCAGCAGCAGTAGTTACACCAGCACTAGTTGGACCGGCTGTTGTTGCACCAGCAGTAGTTGGACCGGCTGTAGTTGGACCAACTGTAGTTGCAGCTGCAGTAGTTGGACCGGCTGTAGTTACAGCAGCAGTAGATTGACCGGCTGTAGTTGGACCAGCAGTAGTTGGACCGGCTTTAGTTGCACCAGCAGTAGTTGGACCGGCTGTAGTTGCACCAGCAGTAGTTGGACCGGCTGTAGTTGGACCGGCTGTAGTTGCACCAGCAGTAGTTGGACCGGCTGTAGTTGCACCAGCAGTAGTTAGACCGGCTGTAGTTGGACCCAGTGTATTTGCAGCAGCAGTAGTTGGACCGGCTGTAGTTACACCAGCAGTAGTTGGACCGGCTGTAGTTGCAGCAGCAGTAGTTGGACCGGGTGTAGTTGCACCAGCAGTAGTTGGACCGGCTGTAGTTGGACCCACTGTAGTTGCAGCAGCAGTAGTTGGACCGGCTGTAGTTGGACCAACTGTAGTTGCAGCAGCAGTAGTTGTACCGGCTGTAGTTACACCAGCAGTAGTTGCACCGGCTGTTGTTGCACCAGCAGTAGTTGGACCGGCTGTAGTTGGACCCACTGTAGTTGCAGCAGCAGTAGTTGGACCGGCTGTAGTTACACCAGCAGTAGTTGCACCAGCAGTAGTTGGACCGACGGTAGTTGCAGCAGCAGTAGTTGGACCCACTGTAGTTGCAGCAGCAGTAGTTGGACCGGCTTTAGTTACACCAGCTGTAGTTGGACCGGCTGTAGTTGGACCGGCTGTCGTTGCACCAGCAGTAGTTGGACCGGCTGTAGTTGGACCAACTGTAGTTGCAGCAGCAGTAGTTACACCTGCACTAGTTGGACCGGCTGTTGTTGCACCAGCAGTAGTTGGACCGGCTGTAGTTGGACCGGCTGTCGTTGCACCAGCAGTAGTTGGACCGGCTGTAGTTGGACCAACTGTAGTTGCAGCAGCAGTAGTTACACCAGCACTAGTTGGACCGGCTGTTGTTGCACCAGCAGTAGATTGACCGGCTGTAGTTGGACCAGCAGTAGTTGGACCGGCTTTAGTTGCACCAGCAGTAGTTGGACCGGCTGTAGTTGGACCGGCTGTAGTTGCAGCAGCAGAAGTTGGACCAGCTGTTGTTGGACCCACTGTAGTTGCAGCAGCAGTAGTTGGACCGGCTGTAGTTGCAGCAGCAGTAGTTGGACCAGCTGTTGTTGCACCCGCAGTAGTTGGACCGGCTGTAGTTGCACCAGCAGTAGTTGGACCAGCTGTTGTTGCACCGGCAGTAGTTGGACCGGCTGTAGTTGCACCAGCAGTAGTTGGACCGGCTGTAGTTACACCAGCAGTAGTTGGACCGGCTGTAGTTGCAGCAGCAGTAGTTGGACCGGCTGTAGTTGCACCAGCAGTAGTTGGACCGGCTGTAGTTGGACCGGCTGTAGTTGCAGCAGCAGAAGTTGGACCAGCTGTTGTTGGACCCACTGTAGTTGCAGCAGCAGTAGTTGGACCGGCTGTAGTTGCAGCAGCAGTAGTTGGACCAGCTGTTGTTGCACCCGCAGTAGTTGGACCGGCTGTAGTTGCACCAGCAGTAGTTGGACCAGCTGTTGTTGCACCCGCAGTAGTTGGACCGGCTGTAGTTGCACCAGCAGTAGTTGGACCGGCTGTAGTTACACCAGCAGTAGTTGGACCGGCTGTAGTTGCAGCAGCAGTAGTTGGACCGGCTGTAGTTGCACCAGCAGTAGTTGGACCGGCTGTAGTTGGACCCACTGTAGTTGCAGCAGCAGTAGTTGGACCGGCTGTAGTTACACCAGCAGTAGTTGGACCGGCTGTAGTTGCAGCAGCAGTAGTTGGACCAGCTGTTGTTGCACCAGCAGTAGTTGGACTGGCTGTAGTTGCACCAGCAGTAGTTGGACCGGCTGTAGTTGCACCAGCAGTAGTTAGACCGGCTGTAGTTGGACCCAGTGTATTTGCAGCAGCAGTAGTTGGACCGGCTGTAGTTACACCAGCAGTAGTTGGACCGGCTGTAGTTGCAGCAGCAGTAGTTGGACCGGGTGTAGTTGCACCAGCAGTAGTTGGACCGGCTGTAGTTGGACCCACTATAGTTGCAGCAGCAGTAGTTGGACCGGCTGTAGTTGGACCAACTGTAGTTGCAGCAGCAGTAGTTGGACCAGCTGTAGTTACACCAGCAGTAGTTGCACCAACAGTAGTTGGACCGACGGTAGTTGCAGCAGCAGTAGTTGGACCCACTGTAGTTGCAGCAGCAGTAGTTGGACCGGCTGTAGTTGGACCCACTGTAGTTGCAGCAGCAGTAGTTGGACCAGCTGTAGTTACACCAGCAGTAGTTGCACCAGCAGTAGTTGGACCGACGGTAGTTGCAGCAGCAGTAGTTGGACCCACTGTAGTTGCAGCAGCAGTAGTTGGACCGGCTTTAGTTACACCAGCTGTAGTTGGACCGGCTGTAGTTGGACCGGCTGTCGTTGCACCAGCAGTAGTTGGACCGGCTGTAGTTGGACCAACTGTAGTTGCAGCAGCAGTAGTTACACCAGCACTAGTTGGACCGGCTGTTGTTGCACCAGCAGTAGTTGGACCGGCTGTAGTTGGACCGGCTGTCGTTGCACCAGCAGTAGTTGGACCGGCTGTAGTTGGACCAACTGTAGTTGCAGCAGCAGTAGTTACACCAGCACTAGTTGGACCGGCTGTTGTTGCACCAGCAGTAGTTACACCAGCTGTAGTTGGACCGGCTGTAGTTGGACCGGCTGTCGTTGCACCAGCAGTAGTTGGACCGGCTGTAGTTGGACCAACTGTAGTTGCAGCAGCAGTAGTTACACCAGCACTAGTTGGACGGGCTGTTGTTGCACCAGCAGTAGTTGGACCGGCTGTAGTTGGACCAACTGTAGTTGCAGCTGCAGTAGTTGGACCGGCTGTAGTTACAGCAGCAGTAGATTGACCGGCTGTAGTTGGACCAGCAGTAGTTGGAACGGCTTTAGTTGCACCAGCAGTAGTTGGACCGGCTGTAGTTGCACCAGCAGTAGTTGGACCGGCTGTAGTTGGACCGGCTGTAGTTGGACCAACTGTAGTTGCAGCAGCAGTAGTTGGATCGGCTGTAGTTGCACCGGCAGTAGTTGGACCGGCTGTATTTGCACCAGCAGTAGTTGGACCGGCTGTAGTTCCAGCAGCAGTAGTTGGACCGGCTGTTGTTGCACCAGCAGTAGTTGGACCGGCTATAGTTGGACCCACTGTAGTTGCAGCAACAGTAGTTGGACCGGCTTTAGTTACACCAGCAGTAGTTGGACCGGCTGTAGTTGCAGCAGCAGTAGTTGGACTGGCTGTTGTTAAACCAGCAGTAGTTGGACCGGCTGTAGTTGGACCCACTGTAGTTGCAGCAGTGGTGGCAACGGTTGCACTAACAGTGCCGGATATGACGTTTAGTGAGGTGGAACCACTGCTAATTGCAGTATTCATTGCTGTTTCTACTGTGCTTGTAGAAGGAACTGAGTCTTTTGGGAACACCAGACTCATTTGAGTAACAACTGATCCTGACCTGTAATGTGTGAGAAAGAGAATGTGACTGTTAAATTGCAAATCATTGCTAACTCATAATGGAACGTAAGCAATTGATCAAAACTCTGTCTTACGTGAAACTGTCGACTATAGAGCGTTTGAAAGTTGTAGTGCCACTGCTGCTGCTGCTGTAAATCGTGTTTACCTGAAAGAGAAGAATGTCAATTGGTTAAGCTCAATTGCTGATGGAAATATTGTCCCAACAAGAACATGCTAACCTGCACTGCAATGCTGTGAAGTTTAGTAAAGTTTACCCCCCCCCCCACCCCTTTCTCTTTCATTTATTGTGTTGAACTGATTTTCTTTTTCTTTGAACCCAAAAGAACTTTCAAACTCAAACCGAAGAAATATCCATCCACTGAAAAATGGCCTTAATTCCATGATTTACTTGAAGGACCACAATGGAAACAAGCCATCAGGGCTTTTTGTGTTATGCTTTTAGCATTATTGTACCTGTACCTTTTGCAAACTGCTAATAAATCAATCTATCAATCCAATCCAATCAATCAATCAATCAATTAATTAACATCTGACTTAAATTAGATACAGTAAATACATAGTAAAAGCTCCATTCCTGCCTGAATTGCACATTGATAATAAGTTACAATTTAGAATGTTCTTGCTTGAGTACAACAAGCACATCATTTGTCTTACTTGTGAGACCACTGTGGCAGCCAAAGTCTTAAACGCTGTGGTAGATGAGTCGGAGAGATCAGAGCTGAAGGTTTGGTCGAGACTAAACTTAAGAGTTACGGTGTCTTCATCAGCAGTAGGAGCATCTGTCGAGACAGTGGTGGCAGCAACCGTAGCAGTTGCAACTGTGGTGGGAGCGACAGTAACATTTGCAACTGTTGTTGCACCAGCAGTAGTTGGACCGGCTGTAGTTGCACCAGCAGTAGTTGGACCGGCTGTAGTTGGACCCACTGTAGTTGCAGCAGCAGTAGTTGGACGGGCTGTAGTTGGACCCAATGTAGTTGCAGCAGCAATAGTTGAACCGGCTGTAGTTACACCAGCAGTAGTTGGACCGGCTGTAGTTGGACCGGCTGTAGTTGCAGCAGCAGAAGTTGGACCAGCTGTTGTTGGACCCACTGTAGTTGCAGCAGCAGTAGTTGGACCGGCTGTAGTTGCAGCAGCAGTAGTTGGACCAGCTGTTGTTGCACCCGCAGTAGTTGGACCGGCTGTAGTTGCACCAGCAGTAGTTGGACCAGCTGTTGTTGCACCCGCAGTAGTTGGACCGGCTGTAGTTGCACCAGCAGTAGTTGGACCGGCTGTAGTTACACCAGCAGTAGTTGGACCCACTGTAGTTGCAGCAGCAGTAGTTGGACCGGCTGTAGTTGCAGCAGCAGTAGTTGGACCAGCTGTTGTTGCACCCGCAGTAGTTGGACCGGCTGTAGTTGCACCAGCAGTAGTTGGACCAGCTGTTGTTGCACCCGCAGTAGTTGGACCGGCTGTAGTTGCACCAGCAGTAGTTGGACCGGCTGTAGTTACACCAGCAGTAGTTGGACCGGCTGTAGTTGCAGCAGCAGTAGTAGTTGGACCGGCTGTAGTTGCACCAGCAGTAGTTGGACCGGCTGTAGTTGGACCCACTGTAGTTGCAGCAGCAGTAGTTGGACCGGCTGTAGTTACACCAGCAGTAATTGGACCGGCTGTAGTTGCAGCAGCAGTAGTTGGACCAGCTGTTGTTGCACCAGCAGTAGTTGGACCGGCTGTAGTTGCACCAGCAGTATTTGGACCGGCTGTAGTTGCACCAGCAGTAGTTAGACCGGCTGTAGTTGGACCCAGTGTATTTAAAGCAGCAGTAGTTGGACCGGCTGTAGTTACACCAGCAGTAGTTGGACCGGCTGTAGTTGCAGCAGCAGTAGTTGGACCGGGTGTAGTTGCACCAGCAGTAGTTGGACCGGCTGTAGTTGGACCCACTGTAGTTGCAGCAGCAGTAGTTGGACCGGCTGTAGTTGGACCAACTGTAGTTGCAGCAGCAGTAGTTGTACCGGCTGTAGTTACACCAGCAGTAGTTGCACCGGCTGTTGTTGCACCAGCAGTAGTTGGACCGGCTGTAGTTGGACCCACTGTAGTTGCAGCAGCAGTAGTTGGACCGGCTGTAGTTACACCAGCAGTAGTTGGACCGGCTGTAGTTGCAGCAGCAGTAGTTGGACCAGCTGTTGTTGCACCAGCAGTAGTTGGACCGGCTGTAGTTGCACCAGCAGTAGTTGGACCGGCTGTAGTTGCACCAGCAGTAGTTGGACCGGCTGTAGTTGGACCGGCTGTAGTTGCAGCAGCAGAAGTTGGACCAGCTGTTGTTGGACCCACTGTAGTTGCAGCAGCAGTAGTTGGACCGGCTGTAGTTGCAGCAGCAGTAGTTGGACCAGCTGTTGTTGCACCCGCAGTAGTTGGACCGGCTGTAGTTGCACCAGCAGTAGTTGGACCAGCTGTTGTTGCACCCGCAGTAGTTGGACCGGCTGTAGTTGCACCAGCAGTAGTTGGACCGGCTGTAGTTACACCAGCAGTAGTTGGACCGGCTGTAGTTGCAGCAGCAGTAGTTGGACCGGCTGTAGTTGCACCAGCAGTAGTTGGACCGGCTGTAGTTGGACCCACTGTAGTTGCAGCAGCAGTAGTTGGACCGGCTGTAGTTACACCAGCAGTAGTTGGACCGGCTGTAGTTGCAGCAGCAGTAGTTGGACCAGCTGTTGTTGCACCAGCAGTAGTTGGACCGGCTGTAGTTGCACCAGCAGTAGTTGGACCGGCTGTAGTTGCACCAGCAGTAGTTAGACCGGCTGTAGTTGGACCCAGTGTATTTGCAGCAGCAGTAGTTGGACCGGCTGTAGTTACACCAGCAGTAGTTGGACCGGCTGTAGTTGCAGCAGCAGTAGTTGGACCGGGTGTAGTTGCACCAGCAGTAGTTGGACCGGCTGTAGTTGGACCCACTATAGTTGCAGCAGCAGTAGTTGGACCGGCTGTAGTTGGACCAACTGTAGTTGCAGCAGCAGTAGTTGTACCGGCTGTAGTTACACCAGCAGTAGTTGCACCGGCTGTTGTTGCACCAGCAGTAGTTGGACCGGCTGTAGTTGGACCCACTGTAGTTGCAGCAGCAGTAGTTGGACCGGCTGTAGTTACACCAGCAGTAGTTGCACCAGCAGTAGTTGGACCGACGGTAGTTGCAGCAGCAGTAGTTGGACCCACTGTAGTTGCAGCAGCAGTAGTTGGACCGGCTTTAGTTACACCAGCTGTAGTTGGACCGGCTGTAGTTGGACCGGCTGTCGTTGCACCAGCAGTAGTTGGACCGGCTGTAGTTGGACCAACTGTAGTTGCAGCAGCAGTAGTTACACCAGCACTAGTTGGACCGGCTGTTGTTGCACCAGCAGTAGTTGGACCGGCTGTAGTTGGACCGGCTGTCGTTGAACCAGCAGTAGTTGGACCGGCTGTAGTTGGACCAACTGTAGTTGCAGCAGCAGTAGTTACACCAGCACTAGTTGGACCGGCTGTTGTTGCACCAGCAGTAGTTACACCAGCTGTAGTTGGACCGGCTGTAGTTGGACCGGCTGTCGTTGCACCAGCAGTAGTTGGACCGGCTGTAGTTGGACCAACTGTAGTTGCAGCAGCAGTAGTTACACCAGCACTAGTTGGACCGGCTGTTGTTGCACCAGCAGTAGTTGGACCGGCTGTAGTTGGACCGGCTGTCGTTGAACCAGCAGTAGTTGGACCGGCTGTAGTTGGACCAACTGTAGTTGCAGCAGCAGTAGTTGCACCAGCACTAGTTGGACCGGCTGTTGTTGCACCAGCAGTAGTTGGACCGGCTGTAGTTGGACCAACTGTAGTTGCAGCTGCAGTAGTTGGACCGGCTGTAGTTACAGCAGCAGTAGATTGACCGGCTGTAGTTGGACCAGCAGTAGTTGGACCGGCTTTAGTTGCACCAGCAGTAGTTGGACCGGCTGTAGTTGCACCAGCTGTAGTTGGACCGGCTGTAGTTGGACCAACTGTAGTTGCAGCAGCAGTAGTTGGATCGGCTGTAGTTGCACCGGGAGTAGTTGGACCGGCTGTATTTGCACCAGCAGTAGTTGGACCGGCTGTAGTTCCAGCAGCAGTAGTTGGACCGGCTGTTGTTGCACCAGCAGTAGTTGGACCGGCTATAGTTGGACCCACTGTAGTTGCAGCAACAGTAGTTGGACCGGCTTTAGTTACACCAGCAGTAGTTGGACCGGCTGTAGTTGCAGCAGCAGTAGTTGGACTGGCTGTTGTTGCACCAGCAGTAGTTGGACCGGCTGTAGTTGGACCCACTGTAGTTGCAGCAGTGGTGGCAACGGTTGCACTAACAGTGCCGGATATGACTTTTAGGGAGGTGGAACCACTGCTAATTGCAGTATTCATTGCTGTTTCTACTGTGCTTGTAGAAGGAACTGAGTCTTTTGGGAACACCAGACTCATTTGAGTAACAACTGATCCTGACCTGTAATGTGTGAGAAAGAGAATGTGACTGTTAAATTGCAAATCATTGCTAACTCATAATGGAACGTAAGCAATTGATCAAAACTCTGTCTTACGTGAAACTGTCGACTATAGAGCGTTTGAAAGTTGTAGTGCCACTGCTGCTGCTGCTGTAAATCGTGTTTACCTGAAAGAGAAGAATGTCAATTGGTTAAGCTCAATTGCTGATGGAAATATTGTCCCAACAAGAACATGCTAACCTGCACTGCAATGCTGTGAAGTTTAGTAAAGTTTACCCCCCCCCCACCCCTTTCTCTTTCATTTATTGTGTTGAACTGATTTTCTTTTTCTTTGAACCCAAAATAACTTTCAAACTCAAACCGAAGAAATATCCATCCACTGAAAAATGGCCTTAATTCCATGATTTACTTGAAGGACCACAATGGAAACAAGCCATCAGGGCTTTTTGTGTTATGCTTTTAGCATTATTGTACCTGTACCTTTTGCAAACTGCTAATAAATCAATCTATCAATCCAATCAATCAATCAATCAATCAATTAATTAACATCTGACTTAAATTAGATACAGTAAATACATAGTAAAAGCTCCATTCCTGCCTGAATTGCATATTGATAATAAGTTACAATTTAGAATGTTCTTGCTTGAGTACAACGAGCACATCATTTGTCTTACTTGTGAGACCACTGTGGCAGCCAAAGTCTTAAACGCTGTGGTAGATGAGTCGGAGAGATCAGAGCTGAAGGTTTGGTCGAGACTAAACTTAAGAGTTACGGTGGCTTCATCAGCAGTAGGAGCATCTGTCGAGACAGTGGTGGCAGCAACCGTAGCAGTTGCAACTGTGGTGGGAGCGACCGTAACATTTGCAACTGTTGTTGCACCAGCAGTAGTTGGACCGGCTGTAGTTGGACCCACTGTAGTTGCAGCAGCAGTAGTTGGACGGGCTGTAGTTGGACCCACTGTAGTTGCAGCAGCAATAGTTGAACCGGCTGTAGTTACACCAGCAGTAGTTGGACCGGCTGTAGTTGGACCGGCTGTAGTTGCAGCAGCAGAAGTTGGACCAGCTGTTGTTGGACCCACTGTAGTTGCAGCAGCAGTAGTTGGACCGGCTGTAGTTGCAGCAGCAGTAGTTGGACCAGCTGTTGTTGCACCCGCAGTAGTTGGACCGGCTGTAGTTGCACCAGCAGTAGTTGGACCAGCTGTTGTTGCACCCGCAGTAGTTGGACCGGCTGTAGTTGCACCAGCAGTAGTTGGACCGGCTGTAGTTACACCAGCAGTAGTTGGACCGGCTGTAGTTGCAGCAGCAGTAGTTGGACCGGCTGTAGTTGCACCAGCAGTAGTTGGACCGGCTGTAGTTGGACCCACTGTAGTTGCAGCAGCAGTAGTTGGACCGGCTGTAGTTACACCAGCAGTAGTTGGACCGGCTGTAGTTGCAGCAGCAGTAGTTGGACCAGCTGTTGTTGCACCAGCAGTAGTTGGACCGGCTGTAGTTGCACCAGCAGTAGTTGGACCGGCTGTAGTTGCACCAGCAGTAGTTAGACCGGCTGTAGTTGGACCCAGTGTATTTGCAGCAGCACACACACATAAACACATAATATAGCTAATAGCTATATTGCAGGCTTTCACACACAGAAATAGAAAGATCAAGTTGAAAAAAGGTGGTGTCGTCCTTTAAGAACGATTTCATTCCAATTTCATAAATTGACATTAAGCCACCTATTTCGAGCCATTTAAACATCAAATTATTATATTGTGCATCCACTCTAATTGTTGCTTCTCAAAATGTCTCCTTTAAAAAATATACAGTACACTGTTGTACTAACCATTCCTTCTCTCTCTGATGTGAGGTAGCGAGTCTTCAACATAGTGCACCTGAGATTAGAATAAAGACTTGATTAACTTGAGCAAATCTATAAATGATCCATTCATTGTATGACTGGTTCTGGGTTTAGCTTTGTTTTGAAAACAGAAAACAAGGATGTAATATGATCAAATTAACATCCAATAGGCTACACAGTAAAATCCCCTGCGTTGATTTATCTAAATGGACCCATTTGATTACATTTATACACTCTGTGCTGCTACTGGCTTCAGATTTGTTTAATATCTGTGTTATTTGCATACATTTATTGTATCCTGTATTATGTTTTCTATTGAGTCTGTAAGGATAACGCCCTCTTGTGGCTGTTTTTGGTAATTTGGTTTAAATTTGTAACCCAGTCCAATGCTTCGGATCATCATTGAAGTAGTAACAGGTGTGACAGTGCAATCACAGTAGTAAGTAGCAGGTGTAATACTTGCCACAGCCACAATTAACTGAGTCCCACTGCTTCAGCCACACGGTTTTGTTTTACACACTGTTTTTCTGTTCTACTAAGAGCCTTGGAAACTATTGTCTTTTTACGGATATAAATTTGACATTCTTCAAGTAAAGTACAAGAAAAGTTACGCCGTACAAGAAAAGTTACGCCTTGTCCTCTTTTTTGGAGATGTGGATTTCTCGTTCGCTATCTGTCTAGTACCGTACAGATCAATGGTATAAGGGCAGAATAGTAAAAAGACAATAGTTTCCAAGGCTGTGGAAAGTATTACCTGCTACTTACTACTGTGATTGCACTGTCACACCTGTTTCTACTTCAATGATGATCAGAAGCATTGGACTGGGTTACAAATTTAAACCAAATTACCAAAAACGGCCACAAGAGGGAGTTATCCTTACAGACTCATTGTAAGTAAATAGAAAACATAATACAGGATACAATAATGTATGCAAATAACACAGATATTAAAAAAAATCTGAAGCCAGTGGCAGCACACACTCTCAGAGCTACAATGATTTGGTAACATTTGTACAGTCTCAGAGTTTAAAATGGTTCGTAACCCTGAGGATATGTGTGTTCAGATAACTTATGCTGTGTAGGGGCACAATTATGAACAACAATAATGGATCTTGTCCCTCCCACATTTGCTGTTGTACATCCCTGTGTACCGTAAACACAACAGGCCTACCTGTGGAACCGGGCTTGAAATCTCAAGAACTTCCTGTGTTTCCAAAATATAGCACGTCACCAGAAGGCCAATGACAGTGCAGATATTCGTTGATATTGCCATTCCTGTCAAGAAGATCCTGAGAGAAAGAAACAAGGGGAAAGTCAAACATACACAATTAAAGGGATATTTCTCTTTCAAAACAAATTTGTGTCATTTTATCTTCTACTCAGGCTTTTGGGAACACCCCGGACAGTTTTTAAGTTGCTTGATTCAGTATTTAGATTTTTGATATTTATTATATCATTTTATCAGACACGCCCCCTTCCTATACAAACCCATTATAACTCCATTTTAACCATGGTAGATTAATCTAAAACACCTGTCCTTGGTTCTGGTCACTGATATTGTCCTTCTAATACGTGAGGAGTCCGTGTTTTTTCATTTATTTTTTATATTTTTTGTTGGAAAATGAAAAAAATGAAATACAATAAAAAAATATAGCTGCAAGCAGCGATAAGCGGGGCCAGGGAATAGAGAGAGAGAGAGAGAGAGAGAGAGAGAGAGAGAGAGAGAGAGAGAGAGAGAGAGAGAGAGAGAGAGAGAGAGAGAGAGAGAGAGAGAGAGAGAACGGAATAGATTGAAGAGAAAGAGAGAGAGAGAGAGAGACATGGAAACGGAATAGATTGAAGAGAGAGAGAGAGAGAGAGAGAGAGCGAGAGAGCCATGGAAACGGAATAGATTGAAGAGAGATAGAGAGAGAGACATGGAAACGGAATAGATTGAAGAGAGAGAGAGAGAGAGAGAGAGAGCGAGAGAGCCATGGAAACGGAATAGATTGAAGAGAGATAGAGAGAGAGACATGGAAACGGAATAGATTGAAGAGAGAGAGACACGGAAACATAATAGATTGAAGAGAGAGAAGCAGAATGGATTGATTGGACATCTCAACCTATTGCCATTAACAGGAATCGAACCATCAACCTTCGAATTGACAGGCTGCAACACTACCTATAGTGCTATTGCTTTGTCCAGGCTGAGGTTGTCTGTTGAAGATAAAAGTGAACCAGTGAAAGCAGCCGATCTACAAGCTCAGAAAGAACGTTGCTATCTGAAAGGTTTTGAGATTGTAGATCGGCTATTTTCAGAATGAAGTATGTCATACATACTTCATACCCTCTCAAATAAGCATTTCAGGTTATCTTTATCAATTGCATTATGTATTAATTGACACAATTACTGGTAGTGTCTGTTGATATTTATAAGTTTTTCCGTCCATTATGAACCAAGCCTCTGTGTCCCGAACTACTCTAGATCACTGGTTCACAAACCATTTACCAATAAAGGCATTTTTGTGTCTCCTCGGAACGAAAACTAGTGAAAGTAGCCGATCTACAAGCTCACAAAACGTTGCTATCTGAAAAGTTGTGAGATTGTAGATCGGCTATTTTCACAATGAAGTTTGTCATACATTGCAAAAACATACTCTCTCCAAGAAGCATTTCATGTTACCTTTAACAGTTGCACATGCATTAATTGAGAGAGAGAGACATGGAAACATAATAGATTGAAGAGAGAGAGAGATGGAAGCAGAATGGATTGATTGGACGTGTCAACCTATTGCCATTAACAGGAATCGAACCTTCAACCTTTGGATTGACAGGCTGCAAAATTGCGAACAATCTAAGGGCGGAGAGAGAGACATGGAAACGGAATAGATTGAAGAGAGAGAGACATGGAAACAATAGATTGAAGAGAGAGAAGGATGGAAGCAGAATGGATTGATTGGACGTGTCAACCTATTGCCATTAACAGGAATCTAACCCTCAACCTTCGGATTGACGGGCTGCAACATTACCTATAGTGCTATAGCTTTGTCCAGGCTGAGGTTGTCTGTTGAAGATAAAAGTGAACCAGTGAAAGCAGCCGATCTACAAACTCAGAAACACCTTGCTATCTGAAAAGTTTTGAGATTGTAGATCGGCTATTTTCAGAATGAAGTATGTCATACATTGCAAAAACATACCCTCTCAAATAAGTATTTCAGGTTATGTTTAACAATTGCACATGTATTAATTGACACAATCATGTTGTGTGCAATGCAACTTTGATGAAGTCCGCATCAAGTGAGGCTTGAACTGGCAACCTTCAGGTTGTGAGGCACACGTTTAAGGGAGAAGCCATTGGACCAACAGACAAGAACTTGTGAAAAAGGAGATCACACAGATGATACAGTTTCACGCAAATAGCTGAAAAATCCTGGGTTTAAGTGTTTTTCAAACTGCTCAAAATTGCGGACAATCTAAGGGCGGAGCTTACTGGTCAACGTGATACATGTGTTCCTCATGAGTCAAGGCACATGTGTAAGCAGGTTTAATGGCTGTCGGCCAAACGAGGCATGACTTTTGCCTGTTTAAAGTTTGCACTTTCAAAAAATCGCTATAGCGCCCCCCTTTGACCAATTGGAGTAAGATTGGTTTCAGTAATATTTGGAATGACCCTCAACATTAACGCAAAGTTTCAAGGAAATGTGAGTCTGCATGTATGTGTTAGGGGCAGATGAATAATTGTCATAAAACTGCAATATTCATTGGCTCATTAAAGCTTCATTTTTTCACTTATGGAAAAATCTTGCTGCTTGTTTGTCGGCATAGGTCCAAAGTTCATGTGTAAAACGTTTCGTGCAGATTACTCAAAAATCCCAGGAGGAGATAGGTTTTAACTGTTTTTCATATAATTCAAAATGGTGGGAGATCTAAAGGTCAGAGGTCAAAAGTCAGAGGGTTAAAGTTGTTCATCATGAGTAGACGCATGTGTGTATTGAAGTTTTATGGCTGTAGGTCAAACAGGGCATGAGTTGTACCTGTTCAAAGTTGGCATTTTCAATTGAGTGCTATAGCGCCACCTTTTGACGAAAGATTGTGAGATTTATTTCTTGATAGTTTTTCATGACCATCTACCATATGGCCGAGTTTCGTAAAAAGCGACAGCACGGTTCACCCAGAACTGCGAAAAGTGGCAGAAGAAACAGAATAAAGGGAATAATAAAACAGGTCCAGAGCTGAGCTCTGGCTCCGTAATAAAATGAGGATGAGTCACCAGAACCGGGTGTTTTTGGAGTTTTAAGTTATAATGGGTTTGTATAGGAAGGGGGCGTGTCTGATAACATTAATATCAAATATCTAAATACTGAATCAAGCAACTTAAAAACTGTCTGGGGACCCAACATTTTTTTGAAAGTGAAATAACCCTTTAACCACATAACCCATTCAAACCGGGAAAGCATCTGCGTAATTTTTTATTTTAACCACTTTAACCATTACTTTATAATTTGGCTATTTAAAAATAGCAGAAACAAGCTCATAGCGCGTCACTTTGTGCCTCGCTATGAGCTTGTACATCTGCTATTTTTGAAAAATAAAATAGAACCTTATACTTTGTTCTCCCTGGGGTGTTCCCCTCCTTTTTTTCCTCTACACACCAAATCTCTTTGCCGAAAATAGACGATCTACAAGCTCACAACGTGCCGCAACCTGACGAGTTGTGAGACTGTATCACTGTATACATGTGTTGCAGAATGTTCAGCTATCTTCACCTAATGCTCACCTATTATGACATGCCCAGAAATAGGGATGCCTACAGGTACTGTAGGTTCATGTGGTTAAAGAAAAGAAAAGCATCCAAAAGGCTGCTTCCCCCCATGAACACTCTGTGGCAGAGGCGTATGCTCATTGGGGCTAACGAGGCCATGGCCCGGTCTGTAAAACCCTGCTCCCCC
Source organism: Gymnoscopelus braueri (assembly GCF_963280865.1). Taxonomy (NCBI): domain Eukaryota; kingdom Metazoa; phylum Chordata; class Actinopteri; order Myctophiformes; family Myctophidae; genus Gymnoscopelus; species Gymnoscopelus braueri. The sequence goes on along the minus strand of NC_137616.1, from coordinate 32,587,630 downwards.
AGGGGGGAAAAAATTAAAAAAATCAACATAACAACATTATCAGCCCCTCACCCTTTAAGTCGCCTTTGTTTTCAAATGGGGCTCATTTGCATTCGGCCGAATTGTTAATAGGTGGCCATTAGAAAACCAGTTTCACCGTCAAACCGGTTCTCCATTGCGCAGAGACGAGCACCTCTCCATTCAGAAATGTAATAGAAGAAGAACCGTCGTCCTGAAACACCCTGCCCCGCGTCTAAACCGGCGGCCTCGGTCCGTGAAAAAAAAAGGGGCAGTGTGTTTTGGGATGAGCGTTCCGTTTTCCATCCGGAATGGCTCGGTAATTCTCGATAGACTTATCAGCCGTTGTTGTGCCGGTGTTTTACCTCTAAGCCACCCAAAGCCTATTCACACCTCCGGCTATATCGTACATAAACATACACATAGGACTTTTTTGGTTTCAGGTGCAGTAGCACATCACCAAGGCTGAGCTTTTAGCCGTGCCAGGACCTACAGTACACCCAAAGGAGTCGGGTGAAGGCCCAGAGGATAATCTGAGTCCCCGGTCGCCTGCGCAATGGACTGTTTTGGTTGCCATCTGGCAAATGGTAGCAGGCTCAGGTACAGTTTCTATCCCCAGACTCCTGACCTCAAAACAATGATGTGGAGTACCGTAACTCCCATACCTGTATATCATCACACTTATAGTCCATGAGCCAGACAAGATTTCATTATCGAAAGAGTGGGCAAAACCATACCTATATTAAATTGTTCATAGGGTCAATACGAGTAAATAAATATATGATAACCTTTCCGCAGGAGCAGCTTTTTCATGGTTATCACACATTTTGTTATTTTCCCCATACGTACATGACAGGTGAAAAAATGACAACATTTAAAAAAGAGTTATCATAATGAAACTTCCTGAGTTGATTACTTACATGAAGACAATGATTTATCGTATTACAAGTTTTCTGAAATTGTACATTTAAATATGCAAATTAGGCATTACGAAAATATGCCCGAATTTGTATAACTTTCCAGAATCAACATTGGAACATTGGACAAAGCCAGAGTGAACATTCTTATTTCATTTTGTTAAGATGTTGGAGTCAAAGGTTTTTAACGAGGGAATATTCAATATCTGGCTCAATTTTGGGGCTCTGGCTCATGGACTAAATGCCTAATTTGCATATTTAAATATACAATTTGGAGCTGGTTTCTGAACGACAGCAACAAATATAGTATGTTATAGACCATACAGGTCTACTAAATCTACTTTGAATCTTACCGATTTTTATCCACACTGTTGAGTACAGGAATTGAGCTGCCTGAAAACACAGCTGCAATGTAAGTGCAAACAAAAACATTGAAACCCTAATTTCTTTCATACAGTATATCACTCTTTTTGGCTAGAAGTGTCCTGATTAAATTGTTGCAGTTGATTTGATCCAGAGAAACTCTTATTGAACATTGACATTTGCAAACCGCTTTAACCACTTTAAACCTGGGGTCCCAATTGTATTCATGTCATTATAGGTTAAAGTAAATGAATACATTGAAAATGTCATTTTCCAATAATGTATTTTCGAAAATAGCCAATATGACACATTGTGAGCTTATAGATAGGCATTTTTCTTTTTGGTTAAACTTTTTTAATTGCTTTTCAATGTTTGGACAAACACAAACGTACAAGTAGATCGGCTATTTTCAAAATAAATTAGAAAAGTTTGAGGGTAAGTGGTTAAGTGGAATTCTGAGCACTTTCCTCACAATGTTGATGCTATATCATATATATGTTGGTTGACATATATATGGTTTGGGTAGTTTCTGTGTGGTTGAGAAACCTGGTAAAAAAATTAAAGCTAGGAAGCTTAGATAATGAACGAATGAATAATAGATGAATGATAATTGGTTAAATGTAATAATACACAATACATAATAGAGCATATTTTGTTAAGTAAAATAAAAAGCCCTGTTTTAATGGGCAGCTGTTAAACAATCCTTTCATTTCATTTCATTGTACTTACCCTTGATGGCTTCTCCTGTTCCTGCAGTGTTCACTGTCAGTGGTCAAGTTAAAATGTAGCTGCACTCCATTTAGGCAACCAAAATTTGAAAACAAATACTATAGTGAGGATGTCTAATGAGAAATAAAGGAAAGAGAAATGTGAGAAAAGAGTAAATGTGTTTGTTAATGAGAACTAGTTTTTTATTTATTTATCAAAAACATGTAGCCTAAACATATTACCTAAAGTAAACAACAACACAAAAAACAACACAAATACATTACAGTGTCAGTTGGCTGTCCAAAGGTAATTTACTTTAACCCTTTAAGACCTGAGGCGATTCTTAAAACAAATCTAAATCCTAACAGTTTTTTGAAAAAAATTAAAAACATTTTTTTTCAAGATTTTTCAAAAATAGCAGATCTACAAGTTCATAGCGCGGCACTCGGTGCCGCGCTATGAGCTTGTATATCTGCTATTTTTGAATAGCCAAAGACATCTAAAGTCACACAGATGCGTTCCAGGTAGGCAGTGAGGCAATGAATTATTTCACATAACAGAAAAACATACTATAGAAAGTTGAGCGCTAATCAACAATACTGATGAACCAGGTCACCAGTCCTGTTGACATAATGATGGAAGAATCACTGCACCTGTATACAGCACTGTTTCCTTGCATTATTTACACAGTGAGATCAAATACCTCAAATCACAGTCCTTAGCCTACTTCCTCATACATATTGGCTTCTAAAGCTAGTTTGTGGTTAACAGAAAGTCACTCACTGTCACTGTGCCTGCATGTTCTACATTAGTGATGATTGTCTCTTCACTTAAATGACACACAAATGTAGCTTTCTTACCATGGAGGAGTTCGTCCCTCTCCAGCTAATAATCCTCCCTTTGAAATTGACAGAGCTCTATATAGCTTATATAAAACCCTAAATTGAGTATAGTCCACAGAGCTTATACCGGCAGTCCCACTCGCACTGTGATGTGTTGCACAGTGAGCACACAGGGGTCATCAACATGCCGGCTTTTCCACTTTCTTTTTGTGTCTACTTCACTACCTTCACTTAAAATAGTGATTCACTGATTGTTTGAACTTTTCAAGAGCAAAACCACTCTTTGGTACCTGGTTTAACAAGGTTTGAATACCTGTCTGGCAGAGTCTTTATAGTGCAGGGGTTGACACTAACGGCCTGCCCGCCTGCCCGGGGCAGGTAAATAAAATGGTAGGGCAGGTGAAGTTTGCTATCTGGTTACCCCACGGGCAGGTGCACATTTTGTCTCTCCAGCTCTTTATTAAACAGAAAATGCCTTTTCGGGTTAGGATACCAATTTAATCGAATTAGGACAGAGAACTCAGAGAGGATACAGATTAAACAAGTGTAATTGGAAGTGATGACACAAAGAAATGAGCATGTAAAATTGGAACTGGAACATTGGCTGAAATGGTGTCACCTAACTGGAAATGTATTTTCTGTCTATCAAAGAGCTGGAGAGACAGAGAGACCCCTGTTACTGAACAAACACTCTATATCAGAATATAGAGCTTTAACCCATAACAAAACCCTTTTTGTTTTAACCAAAAAATTTCACTTACCCTACCTTCAACCCATAGTCATATTCATAGCTATTTAGATATTTGGCATACATATTGAGGTATGACATTTTTTATCGTGCAGCCCCATAATTCGCAAGTAGAAAGTTAAAAAAAAGTGTTTAATTGAACGGTAATTCAAATTTAACCTATCATTTTATAAAGGACGATTTACTTTTCGGGCAAGTGGGCAAGACCTGTGGGCAAGTAGAAAATGACCTGTACTTGCCCGACAGGCAAGTGCCTCTGAGACCTTAGTGTCAACCCCTGTAGGGCAGGTACACACTGTAGGACTTTTAAAGTGGTCGGGGAGTCGTCTGATCGTTAAGCATTACACACTGCAGGAGTTTATTTCTTGAAATCGGCTGTCATATATCATTGTGGTTTTCACCCTATAGATTGATCCCCGACCAGGGATTACACACTGTAGGATAGTTCACTAGGATGCTATCTCCAGAGTCAGACCCAATACATACATTTGTGTTTATTCCAATTCATTTTAATCGACGTCGCCCTTGATATGCCCCTCTCCCTCTCCCTCTCTCTCTCTCTCTCGTCAAGTGCGCAGAAGCAGGCAGTGACAGTGTTGCCATGTCCGCTTATTATAAGCGACTTTGGGATTGTTTTTCTGTAAAGTTGCTTGAAAGTGTAGTTGCTTTTTTGGCCTTGTTTCCTAATGTTGTTTGAACCAGTTTTCATGGCAAGGACCCCCAAATTAATATTTGTCCGCAGAGGCGCAGACCTCCCCCTTCTGAAAATATGTTGTGCCATAGACCCCCATACAAGATCTGTGTGGATTTGGAAAATATTCCACAATTTAATTTTTTCCCCCCAAGATTTCTTCTTTAAAAATAGCCTATCTATAACGTGAGCTTGTAGATCGTCTATTTTCAAGTATCCAATGTATTAGTATATAGGCTTAAAGTGCTTTTGTTGGGCTTGTTTTCACAAACCTGGTTGCTTATTTCTCTCGCAAAATCTCACAGACACAGACACACACACACACACACACACACACACACATACAGATCGCTCTCTGTCTGTCTGTCTGTCTGTCTGTCTGTCTGTGTGTCTCTCTCTCTCTCTCTCTCTCTCTCTCTCTCTCTCTCTCTCTCTCTCTCTCTCTCTCTCTCTCTCTCTCTCTCTCTCTCTCTCTCTCTCTGCAATAGTCTCAAATAAACAGCCCCCCTTCGAGCACGCTTGCTCACTCTCATTCTGTTTTATAATAATGTTTAACTTTATACAGGACTGGACGGTAACTATGCAGGGGATCTGTTTGTTGTGGTCGGTCCACCGACCTTCCATAGCCACGGTGGCTGTAATGTGCTGTCATTGGCTGTAGCGTACATCTCCTCGCAAGGTGGTCGCAGCTCCTTTCATACTGTATGATATTGTCTGCTGTCCTGTCTGAGACACAGCCGAATATGTAACCCGCTAGATATTTGAAAACGGTCGGTAAGCCATCGCCGAGCGTAATTATCGTGACCGCATCCTCTCGTAGAGCCTTTCACACACAGCGACCAAAACCTCGCCGATCACTGCCCGACCTGCGTCAGATCGGGGGGTTTTGTCGGTGAGCCCAAAAAAAAAGTCCCAGACAGCATAATCGGACCAAATATCCTACAGTGTGTACCTGCCTTTAATGTCAAAGGGCATTTGGAAACCCAGCTCTTATCCTGTCAAAGTCAAAATCAGGTCATTCATTGGCATGCAAGAATTATTTTTTTAATGGTTCTAGGCAGTGCCGTTTCTGGGTGTTTTGGCACCCTACGCCAGCGGTTCTCAAAGTGGGGTCTGGGGACCCCAGGGGTCCTTGAGGGGGTTCCAGGGGGGTTCCAAAATAGCTTAATAGCATCAAAATTAGTTTAACCACTGCAAACATATTTTATACATCAGCATACAACAATGGACAGCAGACATCTTGTCTTGTCTTCAAAAATCAACATAAAAATACAGAGAAAAAATACCACTATGTACTGTACAAAAAAAGCATGAAAAATAAAAAATATATACAAAAAAAAGGGGGGGGGGTCGTCTGTCTACCGGGAAACTGGTACTACCTCCTCTTATGGCCTCCAGAAAGATGAGTTTTTAGGGCTGTTTTAAAATGAGCCCAGCGAACTGCATTTTTTGAGGGATGGGGTTAGACTATTCCATACCTTGGTGGCCGTGCTGTAGAAGGAGATTTGCCCATGTTTGTTTTATGGGTGGGTGGTACCAGATTGTTGTTTACGCTCCCTCTAGTTTCGTGACTGTGGGTGTCACTAGCTTTTTGGAGGTATTTAGACAGATATGCGGGTATAGGGGGCATTTCGGGCAAATCTGCATTTTACGATTTTGAAGACCAGTCCCATTTTAGTTGTTTAACCCTGTCTTCCACCCTGAGCCAGCCTAGGCTGGCAAAGTGAGTGGGAGAGAGGTGGGTCATGGGCCCCAGTCCGAGAAGTAGTCGAATCAGTTTGTTTTGGGAGGTTTGAAGCTTAGTCTTCAGTGACACTGAGGTGTTGGAGTACCAAGAGGAGCAAGCATAGTCAAAAAGGGGCTGAATCAGGGCCCCTGAGAGGGTCCTGAGGGCCTGAGGGTTGACAAAAGAGGAAACTCTGCCCATAAATCTGGTTCTCTGGTTTACTCTTTTGACCACCTTTGTTGCCATGCTTTCACCTGTCAGGTATTTGTCAAGAATACATCCAAAATAGGTAATCTCTTCTTTGCTAGAGATGATTGTGTCATCGACTTTGACCTTGAAGTCATTTACCTTCATCTTACTGAGGGAATGTTGGTCCCAAAGAGAAAGGATTCAGTTTTCCCAAGGTGTAGTGACAGTTTGTTATCGATAAGCCAGGTACGGATTTTTGAGAGTTCAGAGCTGAGAGCTTCCTCAACTTGCAACTTGTCCTCACCCGAGATCCGGAGTGCCGAGTCATCAGCGAACAGGAACAGTTTGCAGTTACAGGCAGCATTCATGTCGTTAATGTATAGTAGGAACAGTAACGGCCCTAGAATGCTGCCTTGAGGAACCCCGCAGCTCACCGGGAGGGATGAGGACATGGTTCCGTTGATGTCAACCACTTGCTTTCTACCCTCCAAGTAAGATCTCATCCAATTTAGTGATGTGCAATCAAAACCAATTTACACTCGCCAAGGTAGCTGTTTTGTTCTTGGATTAATCGCTCTATAACCTTTGAGATGGAACAAAGGATGGAAACAGGCCTATAGTTGCCAGGATCTAGTTTGCTTCCTTTTTTATATAGAGGGATTACTCTTGCCAACTTGAATTCTTGTGGGACGTGACACTGACTGATGGATAAGTTTGTAATGTGGGCTACTATGGGAGCAATGGAGACCGCTGCGTCTCTGAGGAATCTGGTGGGGATGTTGTCAAGGCGGGTGGCCTTGTTTGGCTGTAGGGCGAGGAGTTTGTTTTGCACATCATCAGTCATTACAGGTTTGAATGAGAAGGAATCTTTTTTAGCAGTCACATCACAGAAAGACCCTCTTATTGAGGGTTACCCTCTTTTATAGGCACACCTTAAACATTTTTTTACTGGCCATCCATCTTAGTGAAAAATATGATTTAAAATGGGTTAATTTAGATTTGTTTATCTCCACCAGACCAAAGGCAGTGACAGTGTCTTGTGCAGCATGTGCACTGACCGACAGAATCATGAACAAGGAATGTCCCGGAAAACCACCACTGCCCAGTGGTGGAAGACCACAACTTTTGAGGGACACAACCAGAGACAAATAAATGAAGAAATCCCATACAATTTTGACCCAAGGAATTAATTAAAGTGGTTATTATTAAGATTCAAGCACAACATTTTCATATCACATATATATTTCAGCTTTTACGAAATACTTTCTCTTACTAACTGCATTTTCTTAATCCTTGAAGTGTGTATTTTAAGATTCTGCCATGTACCAGACTGAAATAATGTCCACAGGGTTCACTATGTTAACACATATCCTACCCAAACCCAAAAAGGGAAACATAGCAAATCTTTGGAAGTATACAACATGCAAATGAACACATTTTCCATACAATTTGGACTCAAGGAATTCATTCAAATTGGTATTATAGGATTCAAGCATGTCTTGACTCTATAGGGCAAAAATGTAAAAAGACTGAGCCAAGAATGTTCAGATTACATCTTTATTTGTCTTTTTACTAAATACTTGTGTGCGTCCCTGCATTCCCAGTAGGCTATGAAGGCTCACTTTGTGGGTCCTGGAATCTCCAAGAGAGAACTTTCAACTATCTTCCTTTCCTGTGGAACCATCTTCAAGGTTTGGTCCAGGAGGCAGACACCCTAAGAGCAGGCTAGGTTTAAAACTTTCCTTCCATTTGGGGAACAACAGCACCATCAACATAGTCTCTAATGTCGTCATAGCCAGTGAATGTGCCACGTTTTATGAAACATGTGTGGTATCTGAACAGTGTGCAATTTAAAACATATAGAAATAATACTGGATACTACAGTTAAAGAATAAATAGTGTTTGCATAGGTAATTAGGGACACTGCATAGCTGTACATTTCCTTTGTTTAACCTGGAGACAGTCTAACTGTGTGATCTATTGTTTACTCAGACTGCCTGCAGCTGGCATCTGCCATTCAAAGTGTGATATACATCTCCATTGAGCTGCTAAATCAGGTAGAGAGACAGAAGTCTACACATTGTCTTCACTCCCTTCCTCCAGGCACTTGCAAATCTCATGTCAACGAATGATCAAAGAAGTTGGTTAACAGCTGGTGGGGGGATTCTCTCCCACCCACCTGTTATTGTAATGTCACCTACCTACAGTATAAGAGTGTGTCTGTAAAATGATTAGACTAGGACTGTCACACGACGTGAGGCTGGAGGGTGGACAGGGGCTCTGCTCCTGGCTGCTCTTCTGAATGCTGGTTGTTTGATGATAAATAAACACACTGGAGATTCTAGAACCTGGAAACCCTGACGTCTGCTCGTCTGCTTCTTCTCCTCTTCTTTATTACCACCCACTGACCAACAAGCCTGCTATTACGCGGTCTAATGCCTCATAATATACGACACATGTTCAACAACTCTTATGAATGTGTAGTGTGGCAACTCTTATGAATGTGTAGTGTGGTGAAGTAAGTAAGTATGTACATTGTATTTGCATATAACACTTCTTACAAAGAGAACACAAAGTGCTTTACATACAACAGAAATAAAAACACAGCATGAAACATTCAAATGATTACAAACAACAACACACACACACACACACACACACACACACACACACACACACACACACACACACACACACACACACACACACACACACACACACACACACACACACACACACACACACACCTAAGACATTCCACAAGTGGTTCTTAAAAATGTCCACAGATTCTGCAGCTCTTAAGACCTGTGGGGGGGCATACCATACATTTTTGTTTTTTACCTTTTTTCGTCCCACGGGGGATTTCAGTTTTCAGCCTCACCCAGTTGAGTGCTGCCCACAGAGGAGCCTGGAGGGGGGTGCAGTTAGGGGTTAAGTGTCTTGCTCGGGGACATTTTGACACTAATAGTGTCAAAATGTCCCCGAGCAAGTCCGCTACTGGTGAGACCTTCCCCAAGTCGCCAGGTGAGAAAGACTAGATAATCACGAATTAAGTTATTATAATTTTTCTGTGTTTTTCGTTTTTTTCCCTCATATTAACACAGTTCTTATGTTGAAGAAGGTTTGTATTCTATCAGTAAGCCGTTTAGTAGTCATTAAATTGTTACAATTAGATTGTGAACATGCCTCTGTTTGTAACAGAGTTTCTGTGTGTATTTTGGGGGTTGAACATTCATGTCCAGCATTTGCATAGAGGTTTAGATTGGCCTGGCTATAGTCATTGTTCTCCAGTTTCACGCACCAGAGTACCGTAGCAGCGTTTCATTAATGTTGCTACAGTATCCTTGTTTATTCATTCATTTTTACAGTAATGTTACACTGTGCAGAAATCCAAAATAGCCGACCTACAAGCTCACAAGGCGTTGTGTTGTGAGCTTGTAGATCTGCTATTTTCATGAAACCTGAAACCTTTTGTATGTCGCACTTTGGCGTTGATTTTAGCGTTTGGTTTGCAAATGGTTTGCATCATTTTAATCACAAGGCCCGTACCTTTAAAATGGTATATAGATTGACTATTTACCAATATTTGCAAGCTACTTTACAGAAAACATGGTCGCTTATAATTAGTATACATGGCAACACTAGTTAGAAACAGATCTGCTATGAAAATAGCAGATCTACAAGCTCACAACGCGTCGCCGCATTGTGAGCTTGTAGATCTGCTATTTTGTATTTTGATTGAATACTTTATTTAGAAAATACATTAATGAAACCAAATGGACCCATTTGGTACACCACTACTCACATAAGCCAGCTTAATGGCATCTCGGATCCATCTAGAAAGCGTCGCCTTGGTGACCGCCTTCCTCTGAACCCCCATGCCAAAAGAGACAAAGAGTTGTGTCGATGAACGATTGGCCGCCGTCCTCTGGCAATAGAGCTTCAAGGCTCTCACCGGGCAGAGGCAATGCAACCGCTTGTCCTCCGCCGAAACGAAGGGAGGTGGATGAAAAGCCACCAATTCAACCGGATCCGGGGCCACCACCCCGGTCTTTGTAACGAACGCCAGGTTTGGTTTAAGGAAAACCCTCCTGTCGTTGTTCAGAAAATTCATGCACTCCGGGCTCACCGAGAGCGCATGCAAGTCACTGACCCGTTTAGCCGTAGACAGGGCCACCAAAAGGACCGTTTTGAGGCTAATGACCTTCAGATCCATAGACTCAAAAGGCTCGAACGGGTGACGGCACAGTGCATCCAGCACCACCGTCAAATCCCAGACTGGGAACAGCGGCCTGTTGACCGGTCTAGCTCTCCTTGCGCCGTTCATAAACCGGCGCACGAAGTTATGCTGACCCACCGTCTTGCCATCGTCAAAACCTAGGTGGCAAGCCGAAATGGCCGCCAAATACACTTTCACCGTCGAGAAGGATAAACCCTGATTTAACCTTCCCTGTAGAAAGGTAAGAATGCTGCCCACCGGGGCCTGGACAGCCACCACCACTGGTGACTGCTCCAGACACCAAGATGCGAACACATTCCATCTGACCTCGTAGGCCTCCCTTGTGGACATGGCCCTCGCGCCCTGGATGGTAGCCACCACGTCAGGGGGGAGGCCACACGAAGTCAAATTCGCCCTCTCACGGGCCAAACCCATAGGTCTAGGTCCTGAGGGCGCTCGTGGAACAGCTCGTTCCCTCCCTGCCTCACCAGGTCTGCTAAGGGAGGGAGGGCCAGAGGCGCATCGTAAAGGAGCGGAGCTATCTCCGACCTCCACGTGCCCCACGCTGGGGCCACCAGCAACACCGACAACCCCTGGAGCCTGACCCTCTCCAAGGTGGGGAGGATCAACTCCATTGGCGGGAAGGCATGAAGCAGTTTGCTCGGCCAACTGTGTGCCAAGGCGTCCACGCCCATGGAACGGTCCCCCGCCTTCACTGAGAAAAAGCGAGAACACTTCGCGTTCTCTTTGGAGGCAAACAAATCGATCTGGGGGCGACCGAACCTGCACCAGATCTGTTCCGCCACCATCGGTTTGAGTGACCACTCTCCGTACCGGAGACTGCCTCTGGACAGTAAGTCCGCTCCGCGGTTCTGGAGGCCCGGTACATGAGACGCCCGTATGGACGCGAGCCGTGAATCGCACCAAAGCGTGATCTCGCGTGCTAGACCATCCAACACCAGGGAGGTCAGGCCTCCCTGCTTGTTGATAAAACACATGGTTGTAGTATTGTCCGTTCTGACCGCGACATGACAACCCAAGATCTGTGCCTCGAAATGCTTCAGAGCGAGGAAAACCGCCAGCAGTTCCAGGTAGTTGATGTGGGCCGACCGCAATGTCGGATCCCACACTCCCCTGGTCCACCTGCCCTCGTGGACGGCTCCCCACCCTGTCAAACTGGCGTCCGTGGTGATGACCTTCCACGAAATCACAGCTCCTATACTGACCCCCTGGGACAGAAAGGCTGCTTGTGACCATGGTCTGAGTGCCTCCACACACCATGGAGACACCATCACAAGCCGACGACCTGAGGTGGGTGGGATCCGAAGGGCCCTCAGCCACCTCTGAGCGGGTCTCATGTAGAGCCTGCCTAAGCGGATTAAGTGAATGGCTGAGGCCATGAGACCTACAGCTTGTATACATTGTTTGTAAGTAACTTTCCGCCCCAGGCGAAAAGACCTCACACAAGCCAAAACGCTGTCTATCCTTTCCTTGGATAGACGTGCCCTGAGCGTGTTCGAGTCCAGCGAGATCCCCAGGAAGGTGGCCCGCTGGGATGGAACCAAAACGCTCTTCTTGACGTTGATTGTGAAACCCAGTGACGTCAGGTGGGAGATGGCCATGGCTGTGTGCCGCGCCACCTCCTCCCCCAAGCCTGCGGCTATCAACCAGTCGTCGATGTAGGTCGACAACCGGATTCCTTGTCTCCGTAGTGGAGCAATGGCGGCGTTGGTACACTTCACAAACACCCGTGGGCTCAACGACATACCAAAAGGGAGAACCGTGTACTCGTAATAACTCGTAATAACTTCACGGTCGTCAACATTTGAAAATGAAAAACCGACAGGAACCTGTTGAGGCCCTTCAGATTCAAAATGGGTCTTACGCCCCCCCCCTTCTTTTTCACCAGAAAATATTCCGAATAGAACCCCAGACGGTTCTGATCCGGAGATAATTTCTGTATCGCGCCCTTGCTCAGAAGGGAGGCTACCTCCTCTCTTAAGGTTTTGGCCGCTTGGCCCGACGCTCGAGTGTACAATACCTTGTCTGTCATGGGCGGCTTCCTGATAAACTGCAGTCTGTAACCCTTGTGACCGGTGCGCAGCACCCAAGGGCTCGGCTTGCAAAGTTTCCATTGATCCAAGCATTGAGCGAGCGGATTGTCGCTGGATGCTGCCGTCGCTAGTTCCACTGGTCGTAGAACCGTAACCATGGGAACCGGAGACGCTAAAACTCTGCTCAGCGGAGCTACAGCTGTGGAGCCCGCTAGAGACAAAAGAGGTCGCGTCGATTCTGACGTCCTGTGTGTAGAGATCACGTGACCTAGTGCGGAAGTGTTCCACACTATTCCCTTGTTGCCTACAAGGTCCGCCGCCATCTTGTCTAGGCCCCTCGGCCTGACTAAAGGAAGCGACGGATCCGCCTCTACTGACGGAGGCACTCTGTTGCCCTCCAGAGGCTGGCGTAACACGGTGCACGGCAGGCTGTAAACATTGGGGTGACCCTCGACCCGCGCCGCCATTTTGCAAACCCTCCTCCCCACAGTGGGCCTCTGGCGCCCTCTGCTGGATGGATGGTAGAAATGGATTTTTGGCGTGACCCTTGTACATTGGCGTTTAGAATTAGCAATGGATTTAATACCTTTGTTTTGTTCATAGCATGCACAGTATTCATCCCAGCAGCGCTTGGACAGTCTCCAAAGGGACTGTCCAAGCGCTGTGGGCTTATGGTTGGAGGGCATTGATACGGAGGGGCCCCCCCAAGGGGGGTCCCTCCGCATCGCAGCTCTGAGGCGGCTGAAATGATGAGAGGTTTTGTAAATTTCAGAACATTTATTCGAACCATATTTGACACACATACACCCTGGCAAACAATATTCTGACACGTTAATACAGCAGAGGCCTGGCTCTATAACATTGTCATTTTTTGTCTTTTCAAGTCCGTCGGGGCCATGAAAGGGCCAAGTCTCTTTCCCGAGGTGACCAGGGGGGCTAATCCCCCCCCACTCCGTCCGTGTGGATGTGGGGGGGCAGCGCCCGCGACCACGTCCTCTCCCGCCGCGTCGTGTGGATCGGGGGGAAGAAGGAGGGGGGGGGCGGGGGTCTCTGCGACGGACGTCGCCGGCTCCCAGCGACATGGGCCCTTCTGCTCTGGAAGGACGAGCCGAGGAGTTGCGGGAGCTGCCGCTGGCACTCGACTGGCGAGACGAGGAGAGTCTCCCCCTTATGGCAGACCTCTCCTGGCGAGGTCTGCCAGGTTGGGGAGGCTTCGGGGCCAAAAGACCCGCTGCTGCCTCTTTTCGGGCCCTCGCCGACTCCGTGGAGTCCTTTAGGTACTTCTCCGCCCCGCAGAAGAGGTTACCTGCTGTGAGAGGAAGGGCTAGCAGCTTCTTCTTTGCGTCTATCTTCTGCGCGTCCTTTGTGAAAGTGGCGAGGTCGAGCCACCTCACCCTCTCTATGGTCGCGCAGTCATCCAACACCCGGCCGGTCCAGTTGATGGCGTGTTGGGTGCAGGCGATGGGGAGCTGGTTAAGGCGATGCAGCTCCTTCGCGTCATCGCCCCATGTCTTCTTCAGCTCTGCGAGCCGCACGGCAGAGGAGCCCTGGAGGATGGTGACGGCGTTGAGGGTCTTTGCGACCTGTCCAGCCGCGGCGTAGGTCTTTTTCAACGCCGCAGAGGATTTTCTCATTTCGTCGTTATAAAAAGACGGTGTGGCGCCTCCGAGCACCACCGTGCCTGACTGCATGTCCTCCAGCCCCTCTGCCAGCACCGGGTCCATGGGAGGGACCTCGATCAGCCCCAGGTCCCTGGCGGAGATCAGGTCGATGGGGAAGGCTAATCTTTGTGGGTCTTGATGATCCCCCAGGAGCTCATCAAGGCCGTCTTGAACCCCATCGCTTCAGGGAGCTTCTTGGACTCCACCACCCGTGTTGGTGGAGCCTCCAAGCCCTGGAAGCCTACTGCGAGAGCGGTGGCGCTGCGGCTCTCCACGGGCTGTACCAAACCGCACCTGGCGATGGCCCGCTTAAACACCGCCGTTACCGGTTCGATGACCTCTTCCTCGACGGTCTCGGGGTTTCCGCCTTCCCCGTCGGCGCTCGCCATGGACACCTCCTGGACGTCCTGGTATGGCGCGAGCTCCAACTCATCCTCCTCCTCTTCGTAGGCCAGCGACTCCTCGCTGTCGGCTAACGAAGCGGCCCAGTCGTAGTGTGGACGGGGGGAGGTAGAGGCGCTGCTGGTGAGCTGCGGCGGCGACATGTTTGCAGCGGCGGAAGGTGGCGTCAGCGTCGTCGCCGCTAGACGCTTCAGCTTCGGCATCGGCACCGGTGGGGGTCCCATGAGTGTCTTCTCGGGCGGCACTCCTGGGGTCCCTGTGCTGGTGGCGGCGGAAGCCTCGCCGGGGTCGCTCCTGGCCCAGCCGACCAGGGTCTCTACCCTGGCAAGCCGGGCGTCGAGCTGCTGGCTGGTGAAAGACGCGCACCCTGGGCACTCGTCCCTCTCGCCCTGGCGTTCCTTGGCGGTGAGAGCATGATCGACCCCGCAGCAGTAAATGCAGACACGGTGGGGGTCGTCTGCGGCGACGAGGAGGTCGCAGCTCGGTCGTCCGCAGCTCCTCGGTGGTTCCATCCTGGTCTGGAACACAGCGGTCTAGACTTTGTTTGGCTAGTAGCACCTAGCCTAGCTGCTACCAGTAGCCTAGCCGCTGAATGATTGAATGAAAAGGCGCTAACCGGCGTTTTCACAGGACCAGGAAAGGAAAGTACTGTGGATAGACAAATAAAATAATTATTAAGTTCCGGGAGAGAACTTTCTAGCAAGGTTTTCCCGTGGGGAAATACTCCTTATTCCCGCTTTGGGTTATAGTTGAAATTTCCTTGCTTTCTTGTGTGTGAATTTCTGCGCATTCGCATGCAGAGTGGAGAAAAGAGGATGAGCCTATGTCACGGGGGAGATTTATACTCCCGGGTCTTCCGGACTCGTGACATACCCTTAGCCAATCAGTATTGGCGTCGGGAGCGTGTGTGTTGCTCTGTCTCATCGCCTGAGGGCGCTGATATCCCATAGTGAGTAGTAAACGGAGAACCGTGGTAAAACCTCTATGGGGGTCCCTGGCACTAAATAGAGCTGACTGAAAGGTGTCAATGGGGGAGTGATTAGAGGAGTGGCTAGGCTGAATAAATTACCCATTGTTCACGCCCATTACCTGGAGCTCAGAGGTGCCCGAAGTGACAATTCCCCAAAAAAAATCCCCAAAAAATGCCAACTTGCGGCATAAAGCATTGTACCCAGTCACCTATTTAAACAAGAACGTATGACATAGATGTCAAGTATAGACTGGCGAAACAGGTCAGCGTTTTTTTTTCGTTTTTTGTTTGCTGCCATGTAGTTGATTGATTTGGCCACCATTGGTAATGCAAGACATGAGTTACAAGAATACGTAGTCGTTACCTGATTTACAAGAATATGTAGTCGTTAGCTGATAACAAGTTGTTTAGAATTTGTTATTACATTTGTAATGTTTACATTACAATTGATTGGGATTCTGTAATATTTCAATATTTAATTATTAAGAATTGTTACAGTAAAACATCTTGGTAATAATCACAGATGGACTTGAGGAGGTGTGATACAAGAATCAATATATCAACCAATAACTCATACTAAATATCAACAACGTTTTAGAAACAGGGACAACCCGTCTTTACAGTTAGACTCTAAATCAGTCTAACTCCACCTACAAAATGCAGCATGCAATTTCAGTGACATTTTGCACGCATATTCCCACTAGGCTGAGGAAGAAATGCCACTCTTTTCACATTGGCCTGTTATAGTGCCACCAGCAGGTCTAATTTAGCAATACACATTTTTGGAACAAAATGCCTCAAATCATGAATGAAGTGTCTGATTGCCGTGAACGGTCTAAGAAGAAATGCCACCCTTTTCACATTACATTACAGTCATTTAGCAGACGCTTTTATCCAAAGCAACTTAGTGCATTCAACATACTGGTAGGGAACGAAACAACTAATCACCAGAAGTATTAAGTGCATTCTCTTCTAAAACAAGCAACTAAGAGTATACATTGGCCTATTATAGTAACACCAGGAGGCCACAAAATAAGGGCAATGTGCTTATAATTAGAGGACATGGCAACACTGAGCGTGGCGAGAGCTCTATAACAAAGAAATCTGTCATTTACTCCTAAATGTATTCAAATGTGCTGTATTGGGCCTTAAATGTACTTGAGGGGGGGGGGGGGGGGGGTATTATATGTATTTAGCCTGTCTGTGTGGATTTTTTTTAAAATATATATAGGGGTTACGTATGCAACCCCAGTTTTATTATTTCCGTAAGTAATGTACTTACATATGGGATAACATCGCCCCCTAGCGATGCACAGAGCACAATACATGGACTCCCGTTGCAATCTTATTGGATAGGGTCCTGTGACGCAAATCCGGTTTACCGGACGGGGTATAAACCCCCCCCCGCGTCACTGGGATACGCCCTCTGAAAACTTCACCTCTGCCTTGCCAAAAGCACACAGAAGGGGTTTTCGGTAAGTACAGTACTTACGGAAATAATAAAACTGGGGTTACATACGTAACCCCTATTTTTATGTCTTTCCTTCGTAATGTACTTACATATGGGACACATGCACGCCCCCTGGGGAGCCACACGCCCTTAGCCTCGGAAACCCATGCTTTTTTTTTTGTTACAAAAGAAAAAAAGCCTGGGAGAGCCATGCATGAACGATGGTCTTAGGACCTTGTTATCTCCTAACCAATCAGAGTGCAGAGGGGCGTCGCTCTAAATTTGGTGACGTCAGCGTGCTCCGTGCACAGGCCGGGGGGGGGGGAGGGGAGGCGGGGACATAGATTGGTGAAGCAATAGGAAGCCCCGCACGAATCCGGGCGGCTGGTTTTGGATCCGCCCTTCAAGACCATCGATTGGGCTCGTTCTCTCAGTCTACACGCCCTTGACCCTACCCACCGCACGCCCTTGGCCCCAGGCCCCGCCCCTCAGGTGAGACCCCCGGCCTCATGGGCGCCCCCGGCCCACCGGGCCAGGATGCGGAAAGGTTCCAGAAGGAAAAAGTCCCGACAGACCACACAGTCTGTCTCATGCAACTAAAGGACAGACCCCAGTCTTCCATGTTGACATGATCACCAGGACCTCCTCGCCCCCGGACCTAGCCTAGCCGGTCCAGGGGAGTCTTAAGAGGAAGAACAAGCAGGAAGAAAAGCATGCCCTAGGCTTGCCCCTTACTCCCCTGGCTTGAACCAGCCGCCCTAACCAAGACTGTGTGCGCCATCACGTCCAGGCTGTAACAGGCTGCAAAGGTCGAAGGAGACGACCAGTTCGCCGCAGAGCATATCTCCTGCATCAATGCCCCTCTGTAAAGGGCCCAAGATGCAGCAACGCCCCGAGTAGAGTGGGCCCTCAGTCCCTCCGGGACCGCAGAGCCACTACTCTCACAGGCCAACCTGATCGCCACCACGATCCATTCGGACAAGGTCGGCTTAGCCACCGCCCTCCTTTGGTCCTGACCAAAGGAGACGAACAGCTGCTGCGACCTACGCCCGTTCGCTGTCCTCTGGCAGTAAAGTTTCAGTGCCCTCACTGGACAGAGGCAGTGCAACCGCTTATCCTCCGCCGACGGTGGTGGATGGAAAAGCCCCCAATTCAACTGGGGCCCTAGCCACCATGCCAGTCTCAGACACAAACGCCAAGTTAGGTTTCAGCAAAACCCTCTTGCCGTCGTCTGAGAACCACATGCAGTCCGGGCTCACCAAGAGCGCCTGCATGTCACTGACACGCTTGGCCGTACACAGGGCCACCAGAAGGACCATCTTGAGACTCACAATCCTCAGATCTGCAGTCTCAAAAGGTTCAAAAGGAGGACGGCAGAGTGCATCCAGCACTACTGCAAGGTCCCATTTCGGGAGCAACGGCCTGTTAGCCGGCCTGGTCCGCCTAGCACCGGTCATAAACCGGCCCACCAGCGGATGATGACCCACCGTCTTGCCATCGAACCCCTCGTGGCAAGCGGAAAAGGCCGCCAGGTACACCTTGATGGTGTTGAAAGCCAAGTCCTGGTCCAACCTGTCTTGTAGGAAAACCAGGACGCTGCCCACAGGCGCCTGACACGCCACCACTGGTGGTGACTGTCTAAGGCACCAGGACACAACCATGTTCCACCTGACGTCATACTGAAGTCTTGTGGAACCGGCCCTACCACGTCAGGGGGCAACCCCTGCGAGCTCAAGCTCGCCCTTTCACAGGCCAGACCCACAGGTCTAGCTCCTGGGGGTTTCTCGTGGAACACCTCGTTCCCTCCCTGTCTCAGAAGGTCTCTGAACAGATGGAGAGGCCACGGCTCGCTGTAGAGGAGAGGAGTAATCTCCGACCTCCACACGCCTCATGCTGGTGCCACCAGCAGGATAGTCCGGCCCTGGAGCCTGATCTTCTCCAACGTCGGAGGAATCAGCTCCAGTGGCGGTAAAGCATACAATAGTACGCTCCATTTCACGTTCTTTCTGGATGCAAACAAGTCGACCTGAGCCCGGCCGAACCGGGCCCAAATCAGGTTCGCTACCTGTGGTTTGAGGGACCACTCTCCGCATCGAAGCCCGCCCCTGGACAGCAGGTCCGCCCGCTGTTCAGGAGGCCTGTAGTCTCGCGTAGCCAGACAACTATTCCACAATCTCTGAATGCTATATAGAGTCTGGAACTACAACTCCCGAAATCCGAGAGAGGAAGCTGGCACTTCCGTTCACGAAAATATATTTTAAAATATCTTTACATTTTATTATTTTATTTCCATTTCTACTAAGCAGCAAGCTAAATATACTTAGATGATTTGTATTTATATTAGGATAAATTTGCGCGACTGTAAAGACGAAACGGAAGTGGGGAGGAGGCTTCATATCCGGTTTATATTCTAATCATGATCAGAGCTTCCGAGTCCCAGACTGTATGACCGGAAACATTTGAAAATTGTGGGAGGCAACAGTCTGGCCACGCGAGACTAGGAGGCCCGGCACATGGGAGGAGCGCTAGCGAGCCAGGCGCGACACGCTCCAGAGCGCCAGCTCTCGTGCCAGTTTGTCCAACACAAGGGAACCCAAGCCTCCTCGTTTGTTGACATAGCACATCGTTGAGGTTTTGTCCGTTCTAACCAGGACATGACACCCCACGATGCGGCTCTCGAAGTGCTTGAGAGCGAGGAAGACCGCCACCTGAGAGGCTGGCGTCCGTGGTAATCCCCTTTCGTGACACTACTGCGCCTATCCTGACCCCTCGGACAGGAAGGTCGCTTGTGATCACGGTCGGAGTGACACCACACACAGTGGTGACACTACCACCTTCCGAGAGCCCATGGTGTGCGGGATCCTCAGAGCCGCATCCACCTCTGGAAAGGTCTCATGTGGAAACTGCCCCACCGGATCAGGTGTATGGCCGAAGCCATGAGACCCGCTGCTTGCATGCATGTTCTGTACGTGACTCGATGCCCCAAGCGCAGAGATCGTACATATGCTAGAAAGCCGGCTGTCCTGTCCTGAGACAGGCGTGCCACCAGCGTGGTCGAGTCCAGTGAGATTCCCACGAAGTAGTTTGTTGGGATAAGATCAACACGCTCTTCTGAGCGTTGATCGTGAAACCCAGGGACGTTTAGGTGCGTAATGGCCAACTCCGTGTGCCGCGCCACCTCTTCCCTCGATCCTGCTGCCAGCAGCCAGTCGTCTATGTACGTCGCCAGACGGAGACCCTGCTGCCGCAGTGGAGCTATGGCCGCATCCGTGCATTTCACGAAAAACCCTGGGGCTCAGTGACATGCCAAAAGGGAGCACCGTGTATCCGTACACTTTGCCTTCGTAGCCAAAGCGCAGGAACTTCCGGTGTGGGGGGTAGATTGGGACGTGAAAATAGGCATCCTTGAGACCTATGCTCGTCCACCAAACCCCCTGTCGTATCGAGCGTAACAACGTCGCCGTTGTCAGCATTCGAAAATTGAAGACCTTCAGAAATCTGTTGATTCAGATTCAGAATAGGTCTCACCCCCCCCCCCCCCGCCTTCTATTCCATCAGAAAGTATTTCGAATAAAAAACCCCAAGGTTCTGATTCGTAGATAATTTTCTGATAGCGCCTTTGCTCAGGAGAGGGAGAACCTCCACTCTCAGAGACATGGCTGCAGTGCCGCCCGCATGAGATAAACCCTTTTTTATCTGACACAGGAGGTTAGCACCAGGCACTTGGGAAAACATCAGCACAAGTCATTGTGTTGCTGTTAGTCCAGGGGAGACGACCCGTACAACCACAGTGTGTTACTGCTGTACTGAGCCTGATCAGAACAAACGCAGTGTAACACTGGTGTACCGGGATTGGTCATTGTGGCGTTGTTTTAGCGGGGCTGGCAAGGCGCTGCACTAAAACAACTGTCGTGTTGTTGTTGTTAGAGAGAAGAGAAACAACAGTAGTTTGACTGGAGGCCACGCTAACCTAGCATCTAGCCTAGCTTAGTCAAAGCCAACTCACCACAAACAAGAGACGTTGGTGCCCGTTTCCAAGGGAACTGATAACGTCGCCACATAATCCAAAGGGCCCATATGCCTAAGCGTGGCGCCCGCTGGAGACAGTGAAAACACCAGAGGCCTGGTCGGGAGAGTCGGAAAAGTCACGTGACTGGTACACGAGAGCATTTCACGACGTCCCATTCAGTTTGCTCAGCTGGGTTCGTGGGGATGGAGGGGGCCGCTAACGTCACCGTTTCCATGGGAACCGGTGACGCCGTTCGTGAGACATGGGGAAGTCACGTGACCGAGCACGGAAGCCTTCCGCAATGTCACAGTAGGTCTCACGCCCCCCCCCCCCCCCCTTCTTTTCCATCAGGAAATATTCCGAATAGAACCCCAACGGTTCTGAGTCGGAGATAACTCTCCGATTGCTTCCTTGCTCAGGAGAGACAAAAAACCTCCTCTCTCAGCGTCACGGCCGTTAGGCCCGAGAGAGAACTAGACTTTGTCTGTCAGCAGAGGTTTGCTGGAAGATTGCAACCTGTGGCCCTTCTGGACGGTGCACAGCACCCAAGGGTTTGGTTTGCAGGCTTTCCATTGATCCAAATACTGAGCGAGGGGTTGGTGGGGTTGGTGGGGGCTGCTGACGTCACCTGCTCCATGGAGCGTGCGCCCGTTCCCATGGGAACCGGTGACGCCTCTGGTCTGATCGCAGGGATCATAAAAGAGGCGTCCACCAGGGGCAGTAGCGGTAGCGTCGGACCGTTCGTCGGGCACGGGGAGGTCACGTGACTGGTCACGTGACTGGTCACGGAAACTTTCCACCGTGTCAACAACCGCCCTGCAGCTCTGCCTGTAAGCGTTAGCTGGCGTGGGGCGGAGGGGGTTACTGATGACATCACCTTCTTGGAGTGCGTGCCCGTTTCCATGGGAATCGGAGACGCCGTCGCTCCGAGTGACATGGCAGCGGAACCCTCCAGCGATGTTGACGTTACCCGGAACGAAACTTTCGCCCTACATGGAGAGTGTAGACGGTGTAACACCGGGGCCCTCTGACATGTAAACTTCCGCCTCTCCTCGTCCGCCATCTTGGGGAGGTTGAGGGAGGCGGCCATTTTGTCTCTCCTCCGCCCTGCAGTTGCGCTTTGACGCCATCTGCCGGACGGAAGAGAGAACTGACATGACCTGTGTAGGAATTTTTGTGTTTACCTGGGGCACTTGTTCTCCTTGAAAGCAATACGTTTGAGACATTTGATTCATTGCAATTGGTTTCACTACCTGCATTTGATTCATTATGTTCATTGCATGCACAGGGTCTGTCCCAACAGTGTTCGGAATGTCGTCCAAGTGACATACCGAGCACTGTGGGCTCATGAAAGAGAGATGCTGACGGGGACCCCCTTGCATCGATCTTTGACACGTGAAAAAATGAGCGGTTGTGTTATTGGCAATAATTTATTCCATACACAGGCTGCATATTCACATACACTGGGACCATAGGACGCTAATTCAACTGAACCCTGTTCATAGAATAAAGCGTCTCTTTTAGTCTCTTTGCACCCTCGTTCTTTGACACGTGAAAAAATGAGCGGTTGTGTTATTGGCAATATTTATATTCCACACACATAGGCTGCATATTCACATGGGTAATGTGCTTATAGGAAAAACCAACGATGCTGGGAGACCACCTTGGGACTCACCAGCATCGAGGCCTCCTGACCGGGCTGTGATGTGCTTATGTATGTTTACTCATCTGAAATGCAACAAGGAAGCACAGAAACAGTGTAGAAGCGCAGGGCAGTGTAGACAAAAATGGAAAGTTTTGGCATACATTTATGCAAACTCAACATGTGTGCCAAGGCGTCACCGCTGGAGCTGCGTTCCGCTGGAGACAGCAGCAATGGCGGGGACCGGTGACGAAGTCATTGCCCTGGAGGCGACCTCGCGCCGGCAGCCAAGGACCAGGTTGTCCGCCGTTAGTGGGAGACGTATCAGCTCCGAGGCGATGCTCCACTCACAGCTCGTGGCTATCAAGGCAGCACCTGGCGATGGCCCGTCTGAAGGTAGTGGCCAACTCCGTGGCCGAGAAGGGCTCGGGGGGCTCTGTGTCCTCGGCAGAGGTCCCCTCTGTGGGACCAGGAGGATCGGCCGGTCCCGGGATGGTCAGGGCGATCTCCTGGGCCTCTCGGTTGGAGGTGATGTCCCCTTCATCCTCCTCCTCCCCACCTTCATCCATGTCGTCGTCTACGTCTAGTCCGTAGATCTCGATGAAGTCGGACCAGACGCTGCCCTCTGGCGTCTCTGAGTAGAGAGGCTCTGAGTCGGCGGGGAGGGAGAGAGGGGCGCCGCTGTCGTAGTGGGGCCAACTGGCCACGACAGCACTGGCGGGGACCGGTGACGAGGTTAATGCCCCGAAGGCAACCTCGCGTCGGACCGTCTCGGTAACACCACTGGGCGTCGGAGCGGCTTGTAGTGGTGGGCCCATGGCCCCAAGGCCTGCGCTCTCCGCCGACGCTCTGAGTCCCATGGCGAGGGGAGCGTAGGGGGGAGCGCCGCTGCTTGACTCGGCCGCTAGGTCGGTGGCTCTATTGAGCCGGTGCTCCAGCTGGTGTACCGTTGGTGCTGCGACGAGGAGGCTGCAGCCTGGTTGGCCGCAGGCCCGAGGCGCCTCCATTCCTTCTTCTCCGACACGTGGCGAGAACAAAGGCTAGGTAGCTACCTAGCCTAGCCGTAGCTGTTAGCTTCTGGTCTAACCAGCTTTCTAGGCTAGCTCGAGCCTCGTGTTATGGAAAACGGAGAGGATAGGAAAGAAAGTAATAAAGCAGGATAAACACGGGAGTGTTAATTAAAACAGAAACTGTAACTCGAAATGCCCGTGGTGGACACAAGTGCCCTCGCTTTGGGATCAGCTGGATTTCGAGGCCTAGTTTCTCCGGAGATTGTGACTCGATGGCTCGTGTGCTTTCGCAGGCAGAGTGAAGTAAGAGGGCGTATCCCAGTGACGCGGGGGGTTTTATACCCCGTCCGGTAAACCGGATTTGCGTCACAGGACCCTATCCAATAAGATTGCAACGGGAGTCCATGTATTGTGCTCTGTGCATCGCTAGGGGGCGATGTTATCCCATATGTAAGTACATTACGAAGGAAAGACATACAAATATATATTTTTATGTTGGAACTGAAAAACGGGAGGGATTGTATCGCTTGTGACGTCACGTGCGGAGGCAAATCAGTTTGGCCTGTTTTGAGACCAATTTACATAAAACCCCAGATATGCTGTGAAAGCCTGAGTGCTCAAACTGGGGTATTTTTTGGGATAGAAGAGAGGTAGGGGAGACCAAAAACACACAAAAAAGAAGGAAAAGTTCAAATTCATGGTGTAGACGGTAGACCCTTAACTATTCGTACTTGGGAAGCTTGTCCGACTCAATCAATCAATCATGACAGTAACCTAAGGTGATGTGTAATGTAACATGTAAATGTCGTTAGGAGACGCTACCCACCGTTATGATCATCATCAACACCAAAGCAGCGAGCTGTCACACATGAACTAATGTGGTAGGATCTTGGCATAAAAGATCTACAGTAGTATCTCGTCAGTTTTTCACATTTGATGGGACAGGGGTTTTATGCTTTACAGTTTTGTCAGTGCACAACGTTTGTCTAGTCTGTAATGAAGAGCATCACCATCTCCATCATAGTAATGGAAAACAGTGTCACTGCAGAAACACACCACTATACAAGGTCCATGTCTTAAAAAATACCACTTATACTACTGCACGTCATCAGAGAGTGTACTGTGATACATTTGTCTGGACACTGTCCCTACAGTAATTGAACAACAGAGACTTTGAGGCTGTTTAATTACACAACGTTATATGCATTTTATAATATATAGACATAAAAAATAGATTATTCATTAAAATAAATACAAATAAAATACAATATTCAGCAAAGTTCACACATTAAAACACAACAACAATCTGGTGGCCAAGGGTGCCTATACTACTCTCCTGGCGATAGGAAGCAAGCCCATCTCCAAGATGTAGCTTTTGGAGCTCTTGAACCTAATTCTGGCATAGCAAGTCTCACCCATGTGCAACTAACATATAGGCCTAGTGGCAGACCAATTTGTTACTCTATCGGGCCTCTGGCCGCACTTGGACCTGGGCCTGGGCTTGGTCCACAGAGCTGTTGCAGGACTGGGGTGCAAACCAAGGACCTGGTGTGTGCCACCCAGGAGCTTGGTGGGCAACTGCATTGGACCAACAGCAATGCTATGAACAATAATAATCAATGTGATGAACAATTCATACTGTTAAATGCCATACCATTTAACTTCATTCAATACCACTGTTTTAAAGTGATTTGTTGTGGCCCAGGACCACTGTGCTGCATCCTTGCTCTGGACAGATTCTCAATTAACTGTATCCTTACCCATCACCCACCCCATTGACATCTTGACCCACACCCCGCAAAGGGGTGAACCTTGTAGCAAACCTTGTAAATTACAATTGGCATGTGATGTAAGTGATATTTCTTTGTTAAAGTAAGTGTTAAATAGCTCTATATCCCTGGCTATAGCAATCATTGCTATAGAGTAAAAGGGGTCTCCCCATCTCTCCATCCAGTGGCGTATTCACTGTAGAAGCAAGGGTGGCGGCCGCCACCCCAAGTGCGATCTCGCCTCCCCTAGAAAAACACTGACTAAAAAAAACAAAACAACCCAACCCGACAAAAAAATCCCAACCCCCAAAACAATAGTGGGCAGCGGGCTCCTCGTCCATTCATGGGCAGGCAGCCAATCACCACCGTATCCATTCAGTATAGCGACCAGTTTTGTAGTGTTTTTTTTTTTTTGCTAACATGCTAATTGCTAATAAACTCTGCCATTAATTGGTACTAATGAATGATTCCGTCGGACCAGAACTGCTTGTGTTTCCGGCTCCTGACACATGGTAGATATCTGGAGAACAAAAAATGGTTTGGTAAAATGGCTCATTCAATCTGCAAAATATCTATCAGTGGTCTATCACATTATATCTATCACAGGGTCCCCCATACAATATTTTTGTTATAAAAAAAAGAAAAAAAAAGAAAATAGCAGATGTACTGTACAAGTTCACTACGGCGATACGGGGGTGGCCGGAAAAATATTGCCTAGGGCGCCAGATTGCCTAGCACCGGCCCTGGCGATGCCTTGTGAGCTTGTAGATCGGCTATTTTCAAATAGCCAATGTATATACTGTAGGAGGGTGAAAGTGGTTAAACTGATTGTGAAGCTATATTAACAAATGTAGCTAGGGACCCCCTGAAACCGCCTCAAGGACCCCTGGAGGTGCTTGAAAACAACAAGTAACAACAGAGTATAAATTGAATATCAAGCTAAATTCTTAACCACTTTATCTCTGCCTTCTAAATTTTGGGCATATTATTAAAGGCGGGGGAAGACTACAACCTCACAAAAATCTAAATAACTCACTACGTCACTAAATAACTTAGTGATGTGGTTAAGAACACACTCAAGCAGTAGCATGGAGATTCAATATTAAAGATAATTCCATGCCACCACCAAAAATTATGACATTCAGATCGGTACTGATGGTCATGTTGGACAAAACATACATACCCATGCCCATGCTGAAAAGGCCAGAATTATCCTTCACAAAAGAAGCAACCAAAATGTAAGGAGATAATTTCCCCCCTTTCTCTTAAAGTAGTACACCCCAAAAAGTACTTATTTTCTATCAATTACACACCCGATGAAACCTTGAATTCATGGAGATTTTTTTGTATTTGTCGCATTCCTGAGCCAATCATTTTATGAGTGTTTTGAGTCCTATTGAGTCTCCTACTGACCGATGTGATGACCCGTTCATCAAATTATTGGCTCAGGAATGCGACAAAAACAAAAAATCTCAATGAATTCAAGGCTTTGTGGGTTGTGTAATTGATAGAAAATATATAAATTTTTGGGTGTACAACTCCTTTAATATATCCGTAAAATTGTTTAAACACGCTATATATTAAAAATAAGAAAAGAAAACTTGATACTTCAATATTGAGTCTTTCCCAATTGTTTCATCATATTGAATCTGGCATATTGAAACACTCACAACAGGGGTCAGCACATATTTAATTTAGATCAGTGAATCTATTAAACATGATGCAACTTACTTCGCCTTCCACGTATTCTCCTTAAGAAGTTTAATCCAGAGGAAGAAAAACCACCACTTGTACTCTGTATGGAAAACATGGACCAGTAATTAAGGATTATGTTTACAGAATGCAAGCCAAAACATAATTAAAGCGGCACTCTCCATGACAGTTATCAGAGTTATCAGCTATCGACTCCTACTGGTTGTTCTGGGTGCCTGTTTGGTGGGTAGGGTTACTAGTGCAGATACACAACCAAAATTGTCATAGCGACATTAATTTGCATGTCCTTGTGGGACCAGAAGCTTCGTGACCAAATTATACTCCACTTGGTGTGAGGTGCATGTAGCTTGGCATTTTACTTGTGACAGAAGAAAGCGCTGTTCAATGGAGGAGAGTAGGAGACAGTTTGCCATCTACTTTCCTCGTAGCTAACTCTCTTTTATGTTTCAATTTATATTCAGATACATTTTTCTAAATAGGATTATGAGACAAAGCTAAAATGCTTGCTCCATTCCGAGGTCAATACAGTCAAAGAAGTGTTGCTATTGGTCGACAGCGCACATTAGGCCAAATTCACACCAGCAGTGAGTGACTAAATTGGGAGAAAATGGGGAAAAACTGCAAAAGAGAACCAAATAGCAAACTGGTTCTAGTGGAACTAACTGTGGTATAAAAACTATTGTTGTGACACTTCAAAAGGTTTTCAAATGCACTTACTCCTGTTTGATTAGAGCCTGGGCCTGTGCTTCCTGCAGGTACCCTTCTTAATAAGGCAGCTCGGATCTGTAGGCAGAATGTTATGAATGTTGTACAAGAAACATAAAATACATAATTTGTTGTAACTTTATAAAACAAATATTTTATTTTGATATAGTTTAGTATGTATCTGTATGTTCTCTATTAAATACAGAACATACAGATACATACTAAACTATATAAAAAATACACTGTATTTTAACCAAATACAGTGTATTTGATATAGTATACTCAACATACCTTTGAATCCAACAGTGTCCCAAACACTAAAATGAAGAAACCCTAAATGAAAAAATAAAGAAAAGTGTTTTATTTCTGATGGTATACAGCAGTATAGTAATGTACAGCATAAATCCATACCCAATCATTATTTGGTTAAAAATGTTGCCATAATGCTGATTAGTTATGATGTTATCACTTCGTTCAGTGTACAGCATACAACCCAAGGTTCTAACAAAGTCCAACACCACTTTGAGACCTGGCTTGTTTTTAAACACCATGTGAATTCACTATGGACTGTGTAATATATCATTAGTTAAGGATGTTTTTCCACAGTACTACTTCTATGCCCATAGGTGGGTAGGAGTAACAAGGAAGGTCAGTCTATGGTGGTCGTTCAGAGAGCGACTTTCCTCGCTACTCCTACCCACCTACGGCCACTCATCCTGCGCATAGAAGTGGAACTGTGGAATAACGTCCTTAACTAATGATATATGGTTAAGTTCACCATTAGTTAATGGCAAGGACCAGGAATTAATGATGAGTTCATGATAAATTCATGAATAATTAATGTATGACTTAATTCATCATTAAGTGTATGAATGTGACCTATTACAGTATATACATTTTCCTCGTTTATTGTATTTTTTTGCTATACCTGTAATGAGTTGAAGAATGCGAAGGCAATATGGATTCCAGTATTTGTTGGAGCTGTCATAGTTCCCACTCCCAGACCCCAGGTCAATCCAAAGAAAGGAGTCAAAATGGCCAAGCATCTTGCAATGACCACTACCGCATTCTTTTCCTCTGACTGGGCAGAATCCCCGACACCTCTCCTCAGCATTTTGTACAAGACCACGATTAGAATTAGGAAGTTTATAAAAACAATGGTCAAGGCAGGAATCACAAACGCAAGGAGGGCTTTCGTCTTGTGCCAGTTTAGCCAACAAGCGTTGTATTCTCTGATGTAGCCACTGCTGCCCGCTGTAGAGGCAATGGTGACAACTGCTATAATTAAAGGGCCTCCGTAGCCCACACAGAAACTGATGGCCAGCATGGTTGATTTGGACATGTTGGAGAAGACCATGATGGTTCGGTAAAACAGGAGAAGGCCAGACACAAGCATCCAAAAGAACAGGGCAAGGTAGAAAAAGTGTATGAAAAATGTTGCTGCGGTGCATGGAGCGACTGGAACTCTGTAATCTTGCCCTGGATTTTCAAGGGGGTTGTCCGCAATTGCTGATCCAATGATGAACCAGATGTTTGCAATGAGCAGAGACACCGCAATGTTCACAATACAAACATGACGTATGTATGAGGTGCTGTTTCTGGTCATGGCTTTCCAAACGACTCCCTCAACGATGAGACAAATGACCAAGCATCCCATTGATATCCCTACGCCAATGTACGAGATTATGTCCAGTAAAGCTTTAATTTCTAAGGGAATGTCAATTGACATAAGAATTGTGAAGGAGGTGAGGTGGGTGCAGTTACAGGTGACGGTATCATTTATATCTGACACAAAAGTACACCCCTCGTGGTCCCATCCGCCAAGGTTATCAAAGAGTGCGAAGTTCCAGAAGACGCACTGTGGGCTCAATGTCAATGATGTGTTTTGTTTGTCAAAACGTATTATCACATTTTCAACTGTTGTGTTCAGCTTGACCATCAGCACTTTGCCATTGATGGTGTTCTCATAGCTGGTTTCGTTGCTGGCGGTATTGAAGCTGCTGGCGTTGAAGCTGGCATTCCTGGGAGGCAGGATGTTGTTGAGGGCGAAGACAATGGTGGTAATGAAGAGGTTGGTAGCACCGGTGTTTAGAATGTCGAGGGCGACACTAGAGTTAATGTCTGCCTTGTACGAGTAGTTGAATCTTGCTCTGTTCAGCAGGATGAGGTCGGTTGTTATGTTAAACTCCCCCTCCAAGGCGTCGCTGATAGATTCCAGTGCAATTAGAAACTGTGAGCTGGCGTTGAGGGTTTCGTTGGTGTTCAGAATGACCCAGGATTCTGTTGCTGCTTCAGCAATGATGACATCAACTATTTCCAAGATATCCTGCAGACAAAACAGCATTTCTCTGTTAGGGTATAAACATGTTTATCTTGTTTCGAGCTACAAAATATTGCTTAATACCTTAAGCAAAGTACTAACTGGCATAATAAAGCTCCAGTGGTTCTCAATTTGGTGCTTAGTGATGAACACTTCCCTATTTCATCAGGTCATTCATCTAGTGTTTCATATATTCATTAAAATTAAAACAAGCAGTGTTCTGGGTCCGCTGTATCAGAGATACTCCATCATTTTTATGAATATATTTTTTTGAGCTGAAGGCGAGGCTATATGGGGATATCTTCCACCCGCTTACCGTCATGACAGGCTTATTGACATCAACAGCTTCCTCTGCAATGTTGCCCAGGATGTTTATAATAGCAGATATGGTTGCACTCGAATCAGTAATTTCTGTTTGCAGTGCTTGTGTCGTCTTAGTTAGATTCCTCACAAAATCTGGAATTGTCTCCTCATCCAAATCCTGAAAGAATCAAACATTAATTGCATGGTACCAACCAAGAGCATTCTGTTATACCAGTGGTTCTCAAACTTTTTTAGGTCAAGGACCCCCAAATTCTTGACCCACATATAAAAAGTTTTTTTGGAAAGTACCTGATCTACAAGCTAACAACAAACAATTTACAATTTACAATTTCGGCAGTAGCAGACACTCTTAATCCAGAGCGATTTACACGAGTCGCATCGTGACGCGTTGTGAGCTTGTAGATCAGCTATTTTCAAATATCCGATAGGGTATGGGTTATATTAACTAATTTCGCTGGGGACCTCCTGGAACACCCTCGAGGACGCCTGGGGGTCCTCAGAGCCCATTTTGAGAACCACTGGTGTAAGTGATTCCCCTTCATGTAATGGTATTCCCTTTAAAGATTAAAACATTAATGGGTTATTCTACCTGTGATATAGTCAGAAGATCTTGAATTTCTATTACAATACAACTATCCTCCAGAAGTGTCCATTCTCCACTGGTCTCACATCGGGCAACTATTGTTCCCGCCTGGCCGCGACCACATGGTCTTTCTGATATGTCTCCTTCTCGTCCACTACCATTCTCCTCATCTTTACACGTAGGACCTTGTGCCAAGTGCAAAGTATGCAGTTATTTCCATGCAAAATGAATGACGACTGCAACAATAATACATGATAATAGTAATAATAATTAAATTTCTATTTACCAATTGGGTAACACTTTACTTAAAGGTTGTGTCTATAATGCATTATAATCACATTTATAACACATTATAATGCACCTATAAGGCATTATAACACTTGTTATAAATGTTTATAATTATGCATAACAACTTAAAACAAGGGTTATGAAGTATCATAACTTATAATAATATCATTTATAAGTGCTGGTCATAATGCATTATAAACTCAGTGGAACAGCACATTATCCCTACCAGGTACCACTTTACTTAAAGGTTTTGTCTAAAATGCATTATAATCACATTTATAATGCATTATAATGCATCATAATGCATTAAAATGTACTTATAATGCTTCATAACACTCGTTATAAATGTTTAAAACAACTTCTAACAAAGACACTTTATAAATAGCTAGGTTAAGGTAGCTATAATGTGCTGTTCCACTGAGCTTATAATGCATTATGACCAGCACTTGAAATACGTTATAAACGTTGTAATAAGTTGTCATACATAATTATAAACCTTTATAACGAGTGTTATAATGCCTTATAAGTGCATTACAATGTGTTATAAATGTGATTATAATGCATTATAGACGCGTCCTTTAAAGTTGTACAATGCAAAATCACAAATAACGATTTTTAGCAACCTCTGCTGGTCACTACCGTCACTGCATACAATTTCCGTAGTCCTCGATTACCCAGAATTCCATTCGTTTTCACCGGAAGCCGGAAGCGTTTCAAAAAGCGATCTTTTAATTGTTTTATACTATCTACGGATCGTTTCTCTTAGCCAGTGGAGCATTAGTTACCATGAGCTGTGCTTTCTTTTTCTGTTCTTTTTCGATCTTCCAATCCTACATTCTCTTAAAATCAGCGTGAGGTTCCTTTTTGTTATTAGCGCGCTAGTTCCTGGCCAAACAGGAAACCGTTGCGGTAGTTCCTGGCCAAACAGGAAACCAGTGCATTTCCGCCTCCGTTTTCCGGCCAGATGACGTCATTTCCCCGGGAAAGTCCCCCCCTTCACCGTTCAATAGTAAATATATAAATAAAAGGCTTCCGGGGGTGAAATTCATGGAGTGGGTGTTGTGAAACTTTTGCCACTCACAAAAGATATACAATTTAACTTTATTTTTGTTGAAAACGTTACCTAGTATGCCTTTAAGTAAAGTGTTACCTAAAAGGGTTTTGGCACTTTTCCTAGTGGTACAGTGGGAAGGTCCTGGGTTGAATTCCCACCCCAGGCCAACTGCAGACAGGAAATAGTTTTACTTACTCTCACGGAAGATTTTCAGAGTAGTTTTCGTCTCATAGATCGTCTCATTGGGTGTAGTGTTGATCAATCTACATTTAAAGCTTTTCTCGTCTTCACTCGTTCCTCCGCAGTTTTCCATTATGTAATTGTGGTGGATGCAGTAATCTTGATCCAGTTCCACATCTGTGAATATGTAATCATATTGGCGAATTACAGGCAGCTGTGTGTATAGCTTTTATTGTTGTCCCAGAAGTGCACTGTGATGAGATATTCTTTATTTATTTAAAAAAAAATTGTAATACTATTTTTAGGCATTTTAGGCTTTAGTAGATAAGAGAGAGTAGAGGAAGCCGAGGATAGAGAGAGAGAAAGACGTGCAAATGGTTCCGGCTGGAAGACGCCGATGCGCTCCACCAATTCATTCTTACCTGAAGGTAAGACTTCTTCGTTCACGTTCCTCCACTGGACTTTATAGTCCAGTGCAGGACTATGTTGCACGCAACACTTAAGTTCGATTTTTTGATCTTCCCGACAGGGGATGTTGAGATTGCGATTGGCTCGTATGTTGGGAGCTGGTTTGATGACATCAAGTTTCAAGGTTCCCTTCTGGACGAACCTCATTGCGGTACCTTCCAGGCTGCATTCATAATTCCCTGAGATAAAAATGAAGGCAGAATTATTTGATGAATCAAATGAAACTTCTACATGTGAGTTACAGTATAAAGAGACGATCTAGAATATTGTAAACAGGTCTCTCTTGTCTATATTCAGTCCAAATTATTCCAAATCTTTTTAATTATTATTATTGTGGCACCATTTCTGCCTACTCAATCTAAATTTTGAGCATTTCTGCTTTATTTCTGTTAGTGACGGTGAGACAGACACAGGAAAGGCAGGGAGAAAGGGGACCCCCCCCCCCACACACACAGATTTATTTATTTGTTAATTAAATCAGAAATCCGGTCTGAAATCCCATCATGTCATCGGCAGGTAATTTTATGAGCTAGCCACAGAACGCCACTGAGACACAGAGCAAGTAGACAGAAATGGCACAATCCATTAAAAAAAAATCGTTTAACAAACTGCACATGTGGTGAAGTAGTCAGAACACAACAAATGTTGTATTATTCAACCTTATGACAGAACTGTAGTTGCATTGCGCTGATATTGAGTTCTGATTGGTCATTAAAAGTCATGGTAGCAATTGGTACTTACCACTATCATGAGTAATAATGTTCTCAATTGTAAGACTGGAGGTCTGGTCACTAAGAGAGACTTTAAACCTTCCAATGCTTGCAGCATTCCTCCCATTGAATTTCCACTGATTACGAGTAACTTTCATGTTCTCAGGAGGAGGCCCACATCTCACCGTTATGGATTGACCAGTGTACTTTTTTGCCGGAAAGGTGATTGGATTTGGACCTTGAGTAAATGTGAACAGGATCAGTTGATATATTGTTTTCAATCCGATTCCAAATTGATGACATAATTTTTCTGTAGCTTATTTTAGAAACTTACTTGTAACAGTCGGAACGTCTGGGAAAACCTCGGCATCCACATCCACGGCATTTGGGACTTGTGTATTTAATCCGGTTATTACCGTTGAATTAAACTCTGATGTTTGCAGAACGTAGGTTACAATAGTGCTTCCTTGTCTGTTAGTAAGAACAAACCAGGAGCAAAGTTGAGAACATAAATGTGTCACACAGTCCTACATCTAAATTGCTGTATTTGTTGCTGTAAAATACTGTACCTAAATCCTGTTACTGTAATAGAAATGAACCCTGACATTCCTTCATAGTGTTTTGTCAACTGCAAATGAAATGATACTTTTAATGACAGGGACATAGCAAAAATGAAAAACAATTGAATGAAATGGAGATGAGACTGGATTTCCTTTAAAAGAAAACACACACACACACACACACACACACACACACACACACACACACACACACACACACACACACACACACACACACACACACACACACACACACACACACACATACCGTGTTCTCCATATCTTTTTGAAAGTCTTTGAATTCTGAAGTATTTGGATCTCTTAACTCCTCTGTGAAAGGCCTTTTAAGCCTAACTGACAAGTCCACGTCAAATTCTGAGTGAAGGAAAAAATCAAAGACAGTAGTTGCATGCGTTGTCGTGTATGCAATTGACCGTATCGTATCTGTCGGGTGGAAACCTCGTCATTCCAAAACTAAGGAGTTACTATACTGTTACTTTTCAGGATAAAAATAAATGAATAGCATGTTTCGAGGTTGTAGTAGATCAGATACATTGTTATTCTTTTAGTGTGACGCTGTAGTATGATCAAGTACGGCGTTAATTTACAAAAAAACACAAAAAGTACATACATTTTTTATTAAAATATGGAAATAAGAGGCCCGACAGCAACGATATACATTCCCACGGTGGACAATTTGCTCTTATGTCATACTCAGGAAAGTATGAATATCATCGCTGTCGGGCGGTAGACACTGTCATACAGCATAAGTGTACAACGTAAGTATAAATGGGGGGGGGGCAATGTTTTTTAAACAATTAATGGTTGTTGTAGTTGGATCTGTAATGACATTTATTCATAGGCATAGGAACCATTATAAGAGAGTTCATGTACCCCACCCCGCAATGTTTTTTAAACACTTACTGGTTGTTGTTGTTTCCGGCTGTGGAACTGTAGGGACCTGTGCAGCAGTAGTTGAATCTGTAATGACATTTATTCATAGGCATAGGAACCATTATAAGAGCAGAGTTCATGTACCCCCCCCACCCCCAACCACATGTGTTCCCATGAATCATTAAATTGTCCGTCTGTCTTTCATTTTTGAGTTAGTTTACTTACAAGACATACAGTATATACAATTAACAAACAGTAGTTGCAATGCCTGCAAGGAAGGAAGTCTGTGGTCTTCCTTTCCTTGATGAAATCGGCCATTAAAAAGCAGGCATAAATTTCTCATCTAAAGCATGAGAATACTTGATACCAGTGACATTCACTCATGAGTGACGTGTGCAAATCATTCAAATCATGGTGTGAGAGAGACTGTCGCTCAGCAGTCTGAAGTACATATAGTGGAAGTCCTTTTATTCGCATTACCAAAGACATTTCCGATTACTGTATGTCAAATTTTCTTTCATTGGTTCAATTATTAACTATCTATTATTTATTACGACTGTAACCAAAAGGATCCTTATGGGTTAAAGTTAAATTAACACATTTTACTGTGTATCTATTACCTATTTATTCAAATACAGAATTATCCTTGCATATTACTGGCTGTCTATTCTCACGTAGCCAGACTTTCAGTGATCTGGTGACGTTCTAATTCTGTTTGGGGTAGAGGAGGGTGGTAATAATTTGTTATAGATAAATTGATAACTTATATTAAGTATCAATTACCCAATAATAAAGCAGAGGTTCGAGAAGTGTTGAGACACAATCACCATTTATTCAGGAGATCCCCGTCTGTCCTACACAGCAATGTATGTAAACCAGCCCCTTCATTCAGTTTGCTACCCTCTTTTATACAAGTCAAGAGGGGGAAAATAGACTTACAATTCAGTAGTAACACATGTCCTTACATGGGCACAAGGGATAGAATAGTGCATCACACTAAACACCTTAAAAGGCCATTTCAGCAAAACTCAGAGGAAAAACTATAATAGACACATGACATTCTGTTGACAGGTGACAGAGCCCTGTCACCGTCGCAGCTATTCTCTCAGCAGGGGAGCTAACTAGTCTGCCACTAGAATTTACCTAACTATATTAGAATCGTCAGACTGCCATTACAATCCGTCCTTTGACTATATCTCATAGTCACTTAACAACTCTATAACTGCCAAAGACGTTTATAAACGTCTTTGAGAAATTAGCTGTTGCCTGCCAAAGACGTTTAAAAACGTCTTGAAAAAAAAAAAAAGAAAAAAAAAATTCTAAAAAAAAAAAAATCTAAAAAGATTCTCTAATTATTTAGTATTGACACCTTTTCGATATTCCAAACGAATAAGGAGATAACAATTTCCAAAGATTTGCTGCTCCATCCACTTCAATGTTAAAATTGAAACGGACAAACAATTCACAATGTTTTTTGGTTTGAAACCACTGGTTTTGAGCTATTTTCAAACATCAAACAACACATGACAACAAGGTCAAATTGACCTCGTTGACATTTGTGAAACCACACCTGAATCTCATCTGTGATTAGAAATTTTCTGGGGATCAATCATACTTGAGAAAAATATTTTGTGGCTATGCGAAAAGGTACCAAAATCGGTCAAAACCCTGGCAGAGGCTACAGACTGTTCTGAAAAAACTCTGGCAGGGTAAGAGTTAAACAGTATGACATTCTAAAAATTGTTCACCACCCTTCACTTATCTGACCACAAATCTAGGCGAAAACCTTATTATCTTAATATCTTTTGTATTGATTTTAAAGGAAATTCCTAAACGGCCCTCATTGTATTTGTCTTTTTGAGCGACCACCATATGGCCTGCAGTCAGTGGGAGGGAAAAAGCATGTCAGTCACCACAAAGAAAATACAACACTCCACATCCAAATTAAAATAAACCCACATCTAGAAAATTCACATAAACAAAAAAAAACATTTCCATCCCTAGCCCCTCTTCCCCATAGCTTAAATAATATCGTTATTGTTGAAAGGTGGCACCCACTGTGGTCTTGGCTGGGGTTGCACTATTACCTCAGATGATGTTCCAACGATCCTTGCCATTACTGCTTTAATGCAGGCAGAGATGCACACAAACGCCAAGAATAGCACAATTATGGTAGTGACAATCAAAATCAGAGTACGTGTTAATGTGTTTCCAATTCCCCCAAACCAATTTTCGAAAATCCCCCAGAATTCCCCTCCGTGGTTTTTGTGTAATTCACTTACCCCAGCTAGGGTATCTTCATGTAATTTGGTAATTGCCTTTGTGGGATCTGATACAAACGAGCAACATTCCTGTGATATTACTTGGCACGTTCCTCCTTTACTTGCGAGCATGATATCTAAAGCCATCCTGTTTTGCAAAGAAATTGTTTTGATTTCATTCACCTCAGTTGCCAGTGCCCCTATGGCTGCGTCATAAACATTCATGTGTCTTTCCAGTACCGTAGACAAGGCCTCCAATTCGTTTTGAGTGTTATAGGTTCAGGTGAACCGTGTATAGAAGCAATTACACAACCTTTGTCAGTAGCATATGGTGACATCAGATTTGAACACTAATTTTTGTCTCCTACTGTGTGCCCTGTTAACTTAATGGGACGAGATTTGCTTTGCAATTTCAGTGTTAAATTGAATTGTTCCAGTGATGGCATATTCATATCATGTCCAGCACTGGGGCTTTACAATTTATCTGTCAGTGAGGGGAAGCCCACTGATTGGCATTATTGTTGGGACCTCTGTGACAACGATTTAGTTATGAGGTTGCACAATATGACACCTGATGATTTCACCAAACCTGCAATATTATGTTGCACGGCACATTTCTCACCATTCACAAGGGATCTGACCTATGAACATTTTTGGTTTAATATCAAAAATCAAGATAAAATACAGTTAGATAGTACAGAAATGATAGAAGATCAGGTTGGCATTCTAATTGATCCATTACATTCCAGAGTTTTTTGTTTTTGTACATGAATAATCATTTTCATGTACATACGACAGGAGATTTATAGAATGACAAATCAATAGACATTTTACTAGTCTGCCACTAGAATTTACCTAACTATATTAGAATCGTCAGACTGCCATTACAAATTCTGAGATAAAAAAAAACTGGCATAGGGGAAGGCATTCAGTTGGTGTGGTAAAGGCGTGCAGTGGGTGTAATTTTTTCACCAGTCGTCCAAGTCCATACAATGAATTTAGATGTATCCAGAGTCAGACGAGTGGTAGGCAGAGATAGGCAAAGATATCAATGGTCTGGCTAAGTGAGACTACTGGCTGTCATGCGACAAAAGTAGATGAACCTCTGTAGAAACACGAGGACTGGTATGTAATAAGAATAAGAAGAGGGCAAGACACATACTCAGCTTGATCTGAACGACGACTGACAAATCTAAAAGAGGAGCAGAAAACACACTCATGGCAAAACTTTGGCATAATTTTAACTGTTGAACCTGTGTTCTGTCACCAAAGAAATTAATGTAAATAATAATACTCACAAAATAATAAGTCCTCAAAAGAACAATGATAAATGTGTCTTTTTCTGCTACTTGTTTAGCCAAAAAGTCAGTTCACTCAGGCTCAATCTAGGCAGTAAGTTTTTATGGGGATCATCAAGTTCTCACATACATATTATTCATTTGCATCTCCTATTTCGGAACACTCAAATTGTATACACGTGTGTTGTATATAATTTGTTCCAAAGGACACTTGTCACACTTACCGATGGGCTGTATGCGCCGTCCATCGCCTCATGAAACAGTGAGATTACGACATTCAATACAAGTCTATAATTGGTGGATTTTCTTAAAGATATGTAGAGAAACTTGTGTTGATCGGTTTGCTGACAGCTAGTCTTACCTTACCTGAGCCAAAAAGCAGTAGACAGACCTAGGATTACTAAAAAACTTTGTTGGTGCCACCATCGTTAGCATATAAAATGCCCCATTCTAAACTGATAAGAGTACTCTGTCTCCAATATATCATACTGTCTCAAGTATAGCCAAACAGAGTTGCAAGCCCTTACATACAGTAGGATATGCATCAAACCACAGGAAATGACATTTACTCAGTTAAAACGTAGCTAGAGGAACCAACTGGAGAGCACCTGCCATGTACCCTCCATCCCAACAAACACAGTCAAGCATGCACGCATGCACACACATGCGCGCGCGCGCACACTAGGGCATTCATAACTAATGATTTTTACTAGTCGACTCATTTGACCAAGTAGTAGTCGACTAGTCGACTAGTCGAAATTTACATTTTTTTTTTTTTTTTCAATATCCATCCAATTATTAGCATTTGTAGAGAATAACTAACTATATATTTTTTTTTTATTATATATTATATATATATTTTTATTTAAAAAATGTTATCCCACGATTTCGTAACCCCATTTTTTACACCCAGTGCAAATTGTCTATATAATCCTGGGCACTACCTTCCCTCTGCCAACCTAGGGAGGCCAGGGCCGAGCTCATGCCTCCTTCAATGCATGAGAGCCAACTGACCTTCTTATCACCTGAGAGGGGAGAGTTTCCCTGGTTGGACGTAGCGCGTGGAAGGAACACGTTATTCCAACCAGTTCCTTTCCCCTCCATCAGGCGCCCCGGCTGGCCAGGGGGAGGCAGTATAGTGACCAGGATTACTGCATGGTTTTGCGAGGGTACCTACCCTAGGAGACACAGGGAGAACATGCAAACTCAACACAGAGAGGCCCTTTCGCCAACCCCACCTAGGGTATGGGCACTGATGACGCGGATGAGAGAAGAAACCCCCAGTGCCCACAGCGTTCCCTGCGGGAACGAACCCAGGACCTTCTAGCTGTGAGGCGACAGCGCTACTGACTGCGCCACCGTGCCCCCAGTAATAATAACATGTTTCTTATATACAAATATTTGTATCCAGAACTTTATTTTGTAATACTTACCAGTTTTAGGTGTAGTTGTTGTTGTTGGTGGTGTTGTTGTTGTTGTTGTTGTTGTTGGTGGTGTTGTTTCCGCCTGTGCAGTTGTCGTCGGTGTTGTAGTTGATGGTGGTGTTGTTGTTATTGATGGTGATGGCAGTGGTGGTGTTGTTGCTGTTGTTATGGTGGTGGTGGTGCTGGCTGTAGTATTTTGTCGTGTTGCAGCAGTAGTTGTCGAGTCTAGAAGGATAGATCATTCTATTATTGTAATGTGAACGTAATGTATAAAAGTGCTTCAAAACTTGTTTTTCCCCAAACCTTTATTTGAAAAATATTCAGTTGGTGTGGTTCACATTAATCAGACTTTCTGGTGTTTTTGGAGAATTATTGTGTGTTGTGGCATAAGAGAATTTAGAATTGTGTTTTTTTTTCCAAGTAATGAAAAGTAACTGTTCAGTTGATATTAATATTGCACAGTGTATTAGTTATGTATCAGGTGATGATGGCGAGAAAACTGACACTGTGAGAGCCACCCCAAGGCACAGTTAGGAGGGGAAGGAGGCGCACAACCTACTAAATAGACACACTGCAGTGTGACAGCGGAGCTAGCAACACTGGAGAGCTCCGGACCCTGATGCTGGAAAGGAGGGAATGGAGGGCAGCAATACAGGAGTCCAGAGTTGGTGTCGACTAGTCCACACTCTCACATGACATTGTAAAGTTTTACTTAGGGAGGGATGCGTCGGCTTTTTAGATCCCATAACCCAGAATTACAGGCAGATTCCAAACTACTCATACTTAGTCATGAAAAAGTGGTATCAGTGCATCCCTAAGGTTTAATGTGTCATTTTCACTAATATTATTAGGGGGCCTTGGAGCCAGGTATCGGGGGCCCAGGATGTGTAGCCGCATTCCTGTCTGCAGGTATACTTGTATCATTAATAAATGTTCTATTCTTTGCCAGCAACGATATTCTATATCATGTTTTTAGATTTTTGCCGTTGTTTTTATTTATATAACATTATTCCATTGTCATGCTGGTCACAAATGTGGTTGGTATGGTCAAAACATATAATATTCAACCAAATTCCTTGTTATTTACTTACAGGTTACCGAAGTTGGTGTTGCTATGACTGTAGTGTTCTGTTTTGTTGTTGTTTTTGTTGGTGGTGTTGTCAACAGCGTTGTTTTTGATGGTGGTGTTGTTCTTGTTGTTTTTGGTGGCAGTGGTGGTGTTGTTGCTGTTGTTTTGGTGGTGGTGGTGTTGGCTGTAGTATTTTGTCGTGTTGTAGCAGTAGTTGTCGGGTCTAGAAGGATACATATGCTATTATTGTAGTGTGAACGTAATGTATTTAGTGCTTCAAAACATGTTTTTCCCCAAACCTTTATTTGAAAAATATTCAGTTGGTGTGTTTCAGCTTTATCAGACTTTTTGGTGTTTTTGGAGAATTATTGTGCTGTTGTGTTGTGGCAGAAGAGAATTTAGAATTGTGTTTGTTTTCCAAGTAATGAAAAGTAACTGTTCAGTTGATATTAATATTGCACAGTGTATTAGTTATGTATCGAGAAAACTGACACTGTGGGAGCCACCCCAAGGCACAGTTAGGAGGCGAAGGAGGCGCACTACCTACTACGTAGATACAGTGTGACAGCGGAGCTAGCAACACTGGAGAGCTCCGGACCCTGATGCTGGAAAGGAGGGAGTGGAGGGCAGCAATCCTGGAGTCCAGAGTCGACTAGTCCGCACTCTCACATGACATTGTAAAGTTTTACTTAGGGAGGGATGCGTCGGCTTTTTAGATCTCATAACCCAGAATTACAGGCAGATTCCAAACTACTCATACTTAGTCATGAACAAGGAAGTATGACGTAAGATGTCATGTGTAGACGGGTGACAGTGTGAAGCAGGTCAGTCCCTTTACGTCAGTGGGAGTTTTTTTTTTTGCGAGGTCAGGCATGTAGTGGGTAGTGGGATGTGTGATGCTTGTGTTTTCTGACATGTAGTTGATTGATTTGGCCAGCATTGGTAATGCAAGACATGAGTTACAAGAATATGTAGTTGTTACCTGATAAGAAGTTGTTTAGAATTTGTTATTACATTTGTAATGTTTACATTACAATTGATTGGGATTCTATTGCAATATTTAACTATTAAGAATTGGTACAGTAAAACATCTTGGTAATAAGCACAGATGGACTTGAGGAGGTGTGGTACAAGAATCAATATATCAACCAAGAACAGTTATTGGTTGATATATTGATTCTTGTGTTTCTCAATCTTTTTGGTGCCAAGGCACACCTGGCATAGCCAAAAGATCCCAGGGCACACCTAGATATACGGTGTGTGTGTGTGTGTGTGTGTGTGTGTGTGTGTGTGTGTGTGTGTGTGTGTGTGTGTGTGTGTGTGTGTGTGTGTATATTAGGGCTGACCCAAATATCTCGAATATTCGAAGCTTCGTTCGATGGCACAAGATTCGAACTTTGTTTTTAAAAATCGAGTTATTGGCCGTTTTTTTAATTTGATATTTTTTTCTTATAAATATATATGATGAAAGGCCGCGGCGGCCACACACACACAGCAGCTGTTGTGCTCGCCTCTCCATGTTTACGTTAATGAGCAGCACGAAGCAGCTTGACTGAAGCCGGTTGGGAGCCAGCTCCGCGCAGTGCGCACTGGAGCGGAGGTTTCTTTGTGGGAGGGGACAGGGGAGTGGAAGTTTCATTCATTTATTTATCCAAAAAAAGTCCAGAGTCCCCAACTGGAGTCCCCATCTCTGCTTCAGAGTGGTAAATCCGTGCTACTTTAAGTCATAAATTAATGAGAGGGGGAACGGAGCACAACATACTTGGTGTTGCATGCCGTAAATAGCAGATCTACAAGCTCACAACGCGTCCTATTCATGATGCGTTGTGAGCTTGTAGATATGCTATTTACTGCGCACGACATAGCCCCTACGGAACCTCTCCCTCCGCTGTCGGAGCTATACAGCGGAGGGAGAGGTTTTGACTAGCAAGAATATGTGGCTAATATTGAGCCACTTGTTTGGGTTTAATCCAACTAAGACAAGTAGCATATCCAATCCAACCTAGCAGTGCATGTAAAATGTATTAATTTCGCTGGCTGCAGACTGCAGAGATAGGGCAACAGCGCAGGCCAGCTCAGCCTCGCGTTCATGGCAGATTAGCGACCTGACCAGACTGTGTCTGGCCTTGAAATGCAGTTCTCTCTGTCTCTCTGTCTCTGACGTTGAATTGTGGGCGTGCACTCCCCAAATGTTTTATAGGGGGGCGGGGCTAAGGCCAAATGCCTCAAAGCTGTTTGTAGAGACGGGACTTCGTCACCCGTCTAAAAAGTGGTATCGGTCCATCCTTAAAGTTGAATGTGTCATTTTAACTAATATTATTAGGGGGCCTTGGAGCCAGGTATCGGGGGCCCAGGATGTGTAGCCGCATTCCTATCTGCAGGTATACTTGTATCATTAATAAATGTTCTATTCTTTGCCAGCAACGATATTCTATATCATGTTTTTAGATATTATTTTTATTATGTTAATTTTATTTATTTAACATTATTCCATTGTCATGCTGGTCACAAATGTGGTTGGTATGGTCAAAACATATTATATATATTAATATTCAACCAAATTCCTTGTTATTTACTTACAGGTTACCGAAGCTGGTGTTGTTATGACTGTAGTGTTCTGTTTTGTTGTCGTTGGTGGTGTTGTCAACGGCGTTGTTTTTGATGGTGGTGTTGTTCTTGTTGTTGTTGGTGGCAGTGGTGGGGTTGTTGCTGTTGTTTTTATGGTGGTGGTGGTGTTGGCTGTAGTATTTTGTCGTGTTGTAGCAGTAGTTGTCGGGTCTAGAAGGATACATATGCTATTATTGTACTGTGAACGTAATGTATTTAGTGCTTCAAAACATGTTTTTCCCCAAACCTTTATTTGAAAAATATTCAGTTGGTGTGTTTCAGCTTTATCAGACTTTTTGGTGTTTTTGCAGAATTATTGTGCTGTTGTGTTGTGGCAGAAGATAATTTAGAATTGTGTTTGTTTTCCAAGTAATGAAAAGTAACTGTTTAGTTGATATTAATATTGCACAGTGTATTAGTTATGTATCAGGTGATGATGGCGAGCAAACTGACACTGTGGGAGCCACCCCAAGGGACAACTAGGAGGGGAAGGAGGCACACAACCTACTACATAGACACACTGCAGTGTGACAGAGGAGCTAGCAACACTGGAGAGCTCCGGACCCTGATGCTGGAAAGGAGGGAGTGGAGGGCAGCAATCCAGGAGTCCAGAGTTGGTGTCGACTAGTCCGCACTCTCACATGACATTGTAAAGCTTTACTTAGGGAGGGATGCGTCGGCTTTTTAGATCTCATAACCCAGAATTACAGGCAGATTCCAAACTACTCATACTTAGTCATGAAAAAGTGGTATCAGTGCATCCTTAAAGTTTAATGTGTCATTTTAACTAATATTATTAGGGGGCCTTGGAGCCAGGTATCGGGGGCCTAGGATTTGTAGCTACATTCCTGTCTGCAGGTATACTTGTATCACTAATGAATGTTCTATTCTTTGCAAACAACAATATTCTATCTTGTTTTTAGTTTTTTTGCCGTTGTTTTTATTT
The DNA here is from genome assembly GCF_963280865.1 of Gymnoscopelus braueri. NCBI lineage: Eukaryota > Metazoa > Chordata > Actinopteri > Myctophiformes > Myctophidae > Gymnoscopelus > Gymnoscopelus braueri. The sequence continues at coordinate 32,542,859 of NC_137616.1, read as the reverse complement.
ATTTAACATTATTCCATTGTCATGCTGGTCACAAATGTTTTTGGTATGGTCAAAACATATAATATTCAACCAAATTCATTGTTAGTTACTTACAGGTTACCGAAGTTGGTGTCGTTATGACTGTAGTGTTCTGTTTTTTTGTTGTTGTTGTTGTTGGTGGTGGTGTTGTCAACAGCGTTGTTTTTGATGGTGGTGTTGTTCTGGTTGTTGTTGGTGGCGGCAGTGGTGGTGTTGTTGCTGTTGTTTTTATGGTAGTGGTGGTGTTGGCTGTAGTATTTTGTCTTGTTGTAGCAGTAGTTGTCGGGTCTAGAAGGATACATTATGCTATTATTGTACTGTGAACGTAATATATTTAGTCCTTCAAAACATGCTTTCCCCAAACCTTTATTTGAAAAATATTCAGTTAGTGTGTTTCAACTTTATCTGACTTTTTGGTGTTTTTGGAGAATTATTGTGCTGTTGTGTTGTGGCAGAAGAGAATTTAGAATTGTGTTTGTTTTCCAGAAACTTAACTGTTCAGTTGATATTAATATTGCACAGTGTATTAGTTATGTATCAGGTGATGATGGCGAGCAAACTGACACTATGGGAGCCACCCCAAGGGACAACTAGGAGGGGAAGGAGGCGCACAACCTACTACGTAGACACACTGCAGTGTGACAGAGGAGCTAGCAACACTGGAGAGCTCCGGACCCTGATGCTGGAAAGGAGGGAGTGGAGGGCAGCAATCCAGGAGTCCAGAGTTGGTGTCGACTAGTCCGCACTCTCACAAGACATTGTAAAATTTACTTAGGGAGGGATGCGTTGGCTTTTTAGATCTCATAACCCAGAATTACAGGCAGATTCCAAACTACTCATACTTAGTCATGAAAAAGTGGTATCAGTGCATCCTTAAAGTTTAATGTGTCATTTTAACTAATATTATTAGGGGGCCTTGGAGCCAGGTATCGGGGGCCCAGGATTTGTAGCTACAATCCTGTCTGCAGGTATACTTGTATCACTAATGAATGTTCTATTCTTTGCAAACAACGATATTTAGTGTGGTTGCCCGAACCATTGTCATGCTGGTCACAAATGTTTTTGGTATGGTGAAAACATATAATATTCAACCAAATTCCTTGTTAGTTACTTACAGGTTACCGAAGTTGGTGTTGTTATGACTGTAGTGTTCTGTTTTGTTGTCGTTGTTGTTGGTGGTGGTGTTGTCAACAGCGTTGTTTTTGATGGTGGTGTCGTTCTTGTTGTTGTTGGTGGCAGTGGTGGGGTTGTTGCTGTTGTTTTTATGGTGGTGGTGGTGGTGTTGGCTGTAGTATTTTGTCGTGTTGTAGCAGTAGTTGTCGGGTCTAGAAGGATACATATGCTATTATTGTACTGTGAACGTAATGTATTTAGTGCTTCAAAACATGTTTTTCCCCAAACCTTTATTTGAAATATATTCAGTTGGTGTGTTTCAGCTTTATCAGACTTTTTGGTGTTTTTGCTGAATTATTGTGCTGTTGTGTTGTGGCAGAAGAGAATTTAGAATTGTGTTTGTTTTCCAAGTAATGAAAAGTAACTGTTTAGTTGATATTAATATTGCACAGTGTATTAGTTATGTATCAGGTGATGATGGTGAGCAAACTGACACTGTGGGAGCCACCCCAAGGGACAACTAGGAGGGGAAGGAGGCGCACAACCTACTACATAGACACACTGCAGTGTGACAGAGGAGCTAGCAACACTGGAGAGCTCCGGACCCTGATGCTGGAAAGGAGGGGGTGGAGGGCAGCAATCCAGGAGTCCAGAGTTGGTGTCGACTAGTCCGCACTCTCACATGACATTGTAAAGTTTTACTTAGGGAGGGATACGTTGGCTTTTTAGATCTCATAACCCAGATTTACAGGCAGATTCCAAACTACTCATACTTAGTCATGAAAAAGTGGTATCAGTGCATCCTTAAAGTTTAATGTGTCATTTTAACTAATATTATTAGGGGGCCTTGGAGCCAGGTATCGGGGGCCCAGGATTTGTAGCTGCATTCCTGTCTGCAGGTATACTTGTATCACTAATGAATGTTCTATTCTTTGCAAACAACGATATTCTATCTTGTTTTTAGTTTTTTTACCGTTGTTTTTATTTATTTAACATTATTCCATTGTCATGCTGGTCAGAATTTTTTTTGGTATGGTGAAAACATATAATATTCAACCAAATTCCTTGTTAGTTACTTACAGGTTACCGAAGTTGGTGTTGTTATGACAGTAGTGTTCTGTTTTGTTGTCGTTGTTGTTGGTGGTGGTGTTGTCAACAGCGTTGTTTTAGATGGTGGTGTCGTTCTTGTTGTTGTTGGTGGTAGTGGTGGGGTTGTTGCTGTTGTTTTTATGGTGGTGGTGGTGGTGGTGTTGGCTGTAGTATTTTGTCGTGTTGTAGGAGCAGTTGTCAGGTCTAGAAGGATACATATGCTATTATTTTACTGTGAACGTAATGTATTTAGTGCTTCAAAACATGTTTTTCCCCAAACCTTTATTTGAAAAATATTCAGTTGGTGTGTTTCAGCTTTATCAGACTTTTTGGTGTTTTTGCTGAATTATTGTGCTGTTGTGTTGTGGCAGAAGAAAATTTAGAATTGTGTTTGTTTTCCAAGTAATGAAAAGTAACTGTTTAGTTGATATTAATATTGCACAGTGTATTAGTTATGTATCAGGTGATGATGGCGAGCAAACTGACACTGTGGGAGCCACCCCAAGGGACAACTAGGAGGGGAAGGAGGCGCACAACCTACTACATAGACACACTGCAGTGTGACAGAGGAGCTAGCAACACTGGAGAGCTCCAGACCCTGATGCTGGAAAGGAGGGAGTGGAGGGCAGCAATCCAGGAGTCCAGAGTTGGTGTCGACTAGTCCGCACTCTCACATGACATTGTAAAGTTTTACTTAGGGAGGGATACGTTGGCTTTTTAGATCTCATAACCCAGATTTACAGGCAGATTCCAAACTACTCATACTTAGTCATGAAAAAGTGGTATCAGTGCATCCTTAAAGTTTAATGTGTCATTTTAACTAATATTATTAGGGGGCCTTGGAGCCAGGTATCGGGGGCCCAGGATTTGTAGCTGCATTCCTGTCTGCAGGTATACTTGTATCACTAATGAATGTTCTATTCTTTGCAAACAACGATATTCTATCTTGTTTTTAGTTTTTTGCCGTTGTTTTTATTTATTTAACATTATTCCATTGTCATGCTGGTCACAAATGAGGCGCAGTTTACGGAGCTAGTTCAGGCCAGGCAACTCAAGGGATTGGGCTAACCGATCAGGTGACTAAGTCACATGCACTCTTCTCCTGGTCGGTGAGTTATAAGTAATGCTCTGCCTACCTATCCAGTCTGGTTGCGCTCTTCTGCTGCTCTGACGTGCGACGCTGCTGCTGCTGCTCTGCTGCCGAGATCCTGCCGGATCTGCTGCCCTTGCTTGCTCCCTCTGCTGCTGCCCATGAATAGTCTCATATTGTTCACGTAGGTGGTCATACGGCGTCGGTGTTCTTGGTTGATGGTTGTAATCATAGCTACTCAGCGGCGTGCTACTGGTCCTAATCGTGGTATTACTTTCTTTACTTAAGTAAAAAACTAAATTAAATTATGGCTAAATCTCTTGCTAAACGCTCAGCTCAAAAGCAGTAGCGTTCGTCATTGATCGATATCAGTATGGTCAACTAGAGTGTAGAAATAGAGTAACGACACGCTTGATTCCGCCGCAAAACTGGCTCCTTAGGCTATAGTTCCAAACATTGAGTTAGACGGAGCACTTCCGCATTCCGGGCTATAGTTCCAAACAATGGGACTGCCTCATTGAGTTAGACGGAGCACTTCCGCATTCCATTCTTACAATGGGAGTCGACGCTAGTGTCAGAACTCTCTCTATGGCACTGGGTTGACGGTAATTCACCAACAGTGTTGCTTAAGTTGCTATGCTTTCTTATCGTAAGCAACGATGGGCTCGGGGTTCTGTTATGGTCCCCAGTTTAGCGTGTATTTGTTCAAAGTAGTTCACTTTATCTCAAGATTGGGTTTCTAGACCTGGTTGTTTACTTCTCTCTCAAGAGATGACGTCACCGATCTGTGCGCGCTGATATGGCTGGTAAGTACTGCTTGGTAGAGAGAGGGCATGGCTTCACTTTGTGATTTGCTTTGCTTGTTCTGGCTCTAATGTTCAGATTAATATCTTTATGTACTGGTTAAAACACGGATATGCTCAGTTGGCTGCATCTTGCTTAATTTATAGTTTAATGTATCATGGTTAGTTCAGTGGCTTTAGATGGTACTCTTATTCTGAAGAGATCGTCCACCGGAAGCTAACTTGTGAGTAGCGTTCAAGAAGTAGTTGTTAATGCTGCTAGAATTTATTGAAATCGATTTAGCAGTTATCTATAGGAGGTTCTGTTTTGGCGTAGGGCTGGAACGGATGAACTATTACGTTATGGGATAAAGGGATAAGTTTGGTTCCGTAGTCATGCTGTCTGACTCTATGATTGGTTGACTTTTCTGGTGTAACCTGGGAATTGTAGTCTCTGCTCAAGCCTCCGGCGTCAGATCAGTGGTTATGATACAGGCAGAGAGATTTTATTCACGTGCCGATCGCTGCATAAGCTATATTTATTATTTTATGTAGTCTGCGTGGTAAAATAAATTTCAATCAGGCTGGATGGCATAAGATGTTAAGTAATCTCAGTAAGCCACAGCAACTAAAGCATTATATTGATAAAATTATTATACGTTATGAACTTGCTTGTGACTTGCAATATGAGTTATACGTTATGAACTTGCTTGTGACTTGCAATATGAGTTAAACAGCAATAATATTAAGTATCACAGCGTAGGATTAATAAATGTGCAAGTCTAGTTGGTATTAAATATCATAGGTTACGGGTCCGTTCGGATTCCAATCATCATTTAGCAGTATCTTTATCAGAAGGCTGCGAGTATGTTGTAAGGATGTGCATAGATCATTCTATGCTTAAAGCAGTCTGTAGTTGTGCAGACTGGCATTATATCGCGTTAATTTTAGTTATGGGCGGATAGTAGTGGTAGGGATGATTTATCTCCATGTGCGATGGTGGCTATAGTTTATCTCTCCTGTAGATATGTCTGGCATCTATTTGCAGAGTAGGAAATGGCCAGACGTTGTCAATTCATGTAGCAGTTCAATTGCTCTAATATGTGGTGGAGGTAAAGTAGGCGTTTCATATTACGATGAAATAAACAAATGAACTTGCAGTGCAGATTAGACGTTATTGGTTGCATTCTACCGTTGCTTATGCTCTTGTATTGCTAAATTACACTTGTTAAGGATCAGGATGAGCTAAAGGGATTCTCATTTTGCTGCATACATTTGGATAAGAGATGGTAGAGACGTTGTAGCACAGGCTAACACAGTACGTTTGCTTCTTGTGGAAGCTTTAGATTGTCGTAGCACAGGTTAGCACAGCATGTTTGCTTATGTGGAAGCTTTACATTGTTTGTAGCACAGGCTAGCTCAGCATGTTTGCTTCTATGTGGAAGATTAGAGTGGTGTAGCACAGGCTAGCACAGCATGTTTTGCCTACGTGGAGGCCGAATTGTTAGCACAAGCTATCTCAGCATGCCTTGCTACGTGGATAGCTCTGGATTGTTTGTAGCACAGGCTAGCATAGCATGGTTTGCTTCCCACGTGGAAGCTTGAATTGTCTTAGCACAAGCTATCTCAGCATGCTCGCTACATGGATAGCTCTGGATCGGTTGTAACACAGGCTAGCATAGCATGGTGCTTCCGACGCGGAAGCTTGGATTGTTCGTAGCAAAAGCTAATTCAGCATGTTTGCTTCTCATGTGGAAGCTTGGATTGTTGGTAGCACAAGCTAAACACAACATGTTTTGCTTCCCATGCGTAAAGCTATCAAATTGGTTGTAGCACAAGCTAAACACTGCATGCTTTCTTCCATGTGGGAGGTACATGGTATATAGAAAAGTTGGTTGCCGAGTGATGTTGTCATGAGCATCAAGATTACAGAAGTTAAGTTATTGCAACAGGATAGATAGTGGGGCTTCAGTAGAGTCAAGATATCAGTCATTTGTCCAGGTTGGCTGGTGCGCATCAATTAAATAAATAAAAATATATATATATATATATATTTTGCCGCGACATATCTCGCAGGACGGATAAAAGAGGGACTCCGATCCTGGCTGCTCCTGTTATCAATAGTTACACTATGTTGATGGGCTCTTTGCTTGTCTCAGGCTTATCAAAAGCTGGGTGACTGGAAGTATTTGTCCCCGTATAAGAGGCGCTGCTGTATTCGCCAGAGTGGGATGCTCACGGCATATTTAGCACCACATCAAGGTGTGTTCATCACTGGTGACGAGTGTTGCAGCGCAACCAGCAGCTTGCGGTGTGCGACTGACTGTGTCAGGATTGAGGCCACACTCGTGCATTGACGTGCAGCATGCGTCCCCACTCATCCACAGTGAAGCACGCACGATTCACCGTGGCTATGTGAGTGGCTTCAGGAAGTAAATTACTGTCCCAGCTGTCTATAACGGCGTCATCTCGTCCAGGGTGGCTTATCATGGTAATTGCAAGAATAATTCTGCTTCTGGTTCTAGATTCCAGGTTGAGCTACCTACGCTCTCGGCGGCACTGTGAGCTCTCAAGGCAGCGTGAGAGAGCTGTTCGAGATGTGGGCTTCTCAGTGTTCTCAGCACTATGCTGCATCATCTACTGTGCGGGCCAGCACAAGGCTCTCAAGGCAGCGTGAGAGCACTTGAGATGTGGGCTTCTCAAGGTCTTCTCGGCACCTATGCTGCATCATCTACTGAGCTGCCTAGCCTCGCTGCTAAACTCTGCTAAATCAATTCTGCCAACCCTCTGGCGTCTGGCTCTGTTGGGCCGATCCAGACTTGCAACAGATGGCATTTCGTGCTAAATCTATTAGGCTATGGATGGAGAGGGATATCGGCGTTAGCTAACATTATTCACATGTCTAATAATCTGCGTCAAGCTCTGCAAGCTATAATTTAAGCTTGTATACCAAATTATTTCTGCATCAACTGCTATGATGCTAATTGCTAACATGCTGCCACATGGCGCTTAACCCATTTAGACCATGGCCGATTCAAAAATCGCCTTCTAAATCTGACTAAATTCTGCAAACTTAGTTTAAAATATATATAATATATATATAAAATGCATGTTGCTATACGGTAAATGGCAACATGAACCCAAAATGGGTTAAATTGGTCATAGGATGGCCGGGCTAATCCAGAATTGCAATAACATTGTGTTTGTCTCTCCATCTGTAGGCCTAAACTTGAACTGGTTCACTGCAAAGCTGCGAGAGATCTGCTCAAGCTGCGGGCTTTCTCCATCCTCCGTATTGGTGTAGCTACACCTGCAGCGCTGCTTGCTTCTGCTTCTCTTAAATCTATGGGGCGAGGGTCCTCAGGAGCTTACGTAGATAACGTAGATATTGGTTAATAAGGATGACATTCTGCAGGCTAAAAGCTCATGAGTATGAGCGCTCTCGCTGTTCTATCGCTAATTCAATAAATGCTGCTCGCTTTAATTACAACTCGGGTGGATTGCTGGGGATTTAGTTATTGGTGACTTCATGGCGTTAAAATGTTGGGCTATTTAATATGTTGGGGTTAAAAATGTTGGGCTATTTAATATGTTGGGTTTTAAAAATGTTGGGCTATTTATGACTATAGTCAGGCTAATATATTATATATATATATAGTACTGATTCAGATGTTAAGTAAAGATAGCACGTCTTTACACACATAGTCAGTACACTTTATTTATTATGGATGATAAACAATAGTTATCATTCATCATAGGATGACTCATTATATATATATGTGTATATATATATATAGCAGATTTCTTTGAAAAAGAAATAAATATAGAATGTCCTCTTCGAATCCGAGTTGGTGCGGCACAGCGTGGACGCCATATTAGGATACCGTCTAGGACTCCTGAATTCAGGGAGCAGCGGGTACCTGGATTCATCAGGCTCGCTGAACACATGGATGCATGCTGCATTTGTTTAGTTAAATTTAAAAATGAAATGTGAGGAACACTATCATGTTAGTAAGAAACAAGTCATGGAGCTCCACCATTCTCACAGATGGTTGGTCCGGCGTCAGGCCCTGTGCTCTCAAGCCGTTTTGGGGGTTCTTGCTGTTTTGGGGGTTTAATTCATTCCCTGTAAATGCTAATTGGCATGTAACATTCATTAAAATGTTATCCTTACATGGAATGAATGGATTCAGAGGCCTGACGCCAAACTATGCTTCCTCTTGTTTCTATACCATGCTCAAGCTTGCTAAATATATATTGCTAATAAATATATATTCTAATCCAATCTAAGAGTTGTCTGACTGAAATGAGGCGCAGTTTACGGAGCTAGTTCAGGCCAGGCAACTCAAGGGATTGGGCTAACCGATCAGGTGACTAAGTCACATGCACTCTTCTCCTGGTCGGTGAGTTATAAGTAATGCTCTGCCTACCTATCCAGTCTGGTTGCGCTCTTCTGCTGCTCTGACGTGCGACGCTGCTGCTGCTGCTCTGCTGCCGAGATCCTGCCGGATCTGCTGCCCTTGCTTGCTCCCTCTGCTGCTGCCCATGAAAGTCATCCCACCCGCCTCCCCGGCATCCACCTGTAGGCTCTGTTTCTAGATCCCCTTGGGGGTTTAATTCATTCCCTGTAAATGCTAATTGGCATGTAACATTCATTAAAATGTTATCCTTACATGGAATGAATGGATTCAGAGGCCTGACGCCAAACTATGCTTCCTCTTGTTTCTATACCATGCTCAAGCTTGCTAAATATATATTGCTAATAAATATATATTCTAATCCAATCTAAGAGTTGTCTGACTGAAATGTTTTTGATATGGTGAAAACATATAATATTCAACCAAATTCCTTGTTAGTTACTTACAGGTTACCGAAGTTGGTGTTGTTATGACTGTAGTGTTCTGTTTTGTTGTCGTTGTTGTTGGTGGTGGTGTTGTCAACAGCGCTGTTTTTGATGGTGGTGTCGTTCTTGTTGTTGTTGGTGGCAGTGGTGGGGTTGTTGCTGTTGTTTTTATGGTGGTGGTGGTGGTGTTGGTAGTATTTTGTCGTGCTGTAGCAGTAGTTGTCAGGTCTAGAAGGATACATATGCTATTATTGTACTGTGAACGTAATGTATTTAGTGCTTCAAAACATGTTTTTCCCCAAACCTTTATTTGAAATATATTCAGTTGGTGTGTTTCAGCTTTATCAGACTTTTTGGTGTTTTTGCTGAATTATTGTGCTGTTGTGTTGTGGCAGAAGAGAATTTAGAATTGTGTTTGTTTTCCAAGTAATCAAAAATAATTGTTTAGTTGATATTAATATTGCACAGTGTATTAGTTATGTATCAGGTGATGATGGTGAGCAAACTGACACTGTGGGAGCCACCCCAAGGGACAACTAGGAGGGGAAGGAGGCGCACAACCTACTACATAGACACACTGCAGTGTGACAGAGGAGCTAGCAACACTGGAGAGCTCCGGACCCTGATGCTGGAAAGGAGGGAGTGGAGGGCAGCAATCCAGGAGTCCAGAGTTGGCGTCGACTAGTCCGCACTCTCACATGACATTGTAAAGTTTTACTTAGGGAGGGATACGTTGGCTTTTTAGATCTCATAACCCAGATTTACAGGCAGATTCCAAACTACTCATACTTAGTCATGAAAAAGTGGTATCAGTGCATCCTTAAAGTTTAATGTGTCATTTTAACTAATATTATTAGGGGCTTGGAGCCAGGTATCGGGGGCCCAGGATTTGTAGCTGCATTCCTGTCTGCAGGTATACTTGTATCACTAATGAATGTCCTATTCTTTGCAAACAACGATATTCTACAGTATCTTGTTTTTAGTTTTTTTGCCGTTGTTTTTATTTATTTAACATTATTCCATTGTCATGCTGGTCACAAATGTTTTTGATATGGTGAAAACATATAATATTCAACCAAATTCATTGTTAGTTACTTACAGGTTACCGAAGTTGGTGTCGTTATGACTGTAGTGTTCTGTTTTGTTGTTGTTGTTGTTGGTGGTGGTGTTGTCAACAGCGTTGTTTTTGATGGTGGTGTTGTTCTGGTTGTTGTTGGTGGCGGCAGTGGTGGTGTTGTTGCTGTTGTTTTTATGGTGGTGGTGGTGTTGGCTGTAGTATTTTGTCTTGTTGTAGCAGTAGTTGTCGGGTCTAGAAGGATACATTATGCTATTATTGTACTGTGAACGTAATATATTTAGCCCTTCAAAACATGCTTTCCCCAAACCTTTATTTGAAAAATATTCAGTTAGTGTGTTTCAACTTTATCCGACTTTTTGGTGTTTTTGGAGAATTATTGTGCTGTTGTGTTGTGGCAGAAGAGAATTTAGAATTGTGTTTGTTTTCCAAGTAATGAAAAGTAACTGTTTAGTTGATATTAATATTGCACAGTGTATTAGTTATGTATCAGGTGATGATGGCGAGCAAACTGACACTGTGGGAGCCCCCCCAAGGGACAACTAGGAGGGGAAGGAGGCGCACAACCTACTACATAGACACACTGCAGTGTGACAGAGGAGCTAGCAACACTGGAGAGCTCCGGACCCTGATGCTGGAAAGGAGGGAGTGGAGGGCAGCAATCCAGGAGTCCAGAGTTGGTGTCGACTAGTCCGCACTCTCACATGACATTGTAAAGTTTTACTTAGGGAGGGATACGTTGGCTTTTTAGATCTCATAACCCAGATTTACAGGCAGATTCCAAACTACTCATACTTAGTCATGAAAAAGTGGTATCAGTGCATCCTTAAAGTTTAATGTGTCATTTTAACTAATATTATTAGGGGGCCTTGGAGCCAGGTATCGGGGGCCCCGGATTTGTAGCTGCATTCCTGTCTGCAGGTATACTTGTATCACTAATGAATGTTCTATTCTTTGCAAACAACGATATTCTATCTTGTTTTTAGTTTTTTTGCCGTTGTTTTTATTTATTTAACATTATTCCATTGTCATGCTGGTCACAAATATTTTTGGTATGGTCAAAACATATAATATTCAACCAAATTCATTGTTAGTTACTTACAGGTTACCGAAGTTGGTGTTGTTATGACTGTAGTGTTTTGTTTTGTTGTCGTTGTTGTTGGTGGTGGCGTTGTCAACAGCGCTGTTTTTGATGGTGGTGTCGTTCTTGTTGTTGTTGGTGGCAGTGGTGGGGTTGTTGCTGTTGTTTTTATGGTGGTGGTGGTGGTGTTGGCTGTAGTATTTTGTCGTGCTGTAGCAGTAGTTGTCGGGTCTAGAAGGATAAATATGCTATTATTGTACTGTGAACGTAATGTATTTAGTGCTTCAAAACATGTTTTTCCCCAAACCTTTATTTGAAATATATTCAGTTGGTGTGTTTCAGCTTTATCAGACTTTTTGGTGTTTTTGCTGAATTATTGTGCTGTTGTGTTGTGGCAGAAGAGAATTTAGAATTGTGTTTGTTTTCCAAGTAATGAAAAGTAACTGTTTAGTTGATATTAATATTGCACAGTGTATTAGTTATGTATCAGGTGATGATGGTGAGCAAACTGACACTGTGGGAGCCACCCCAAGGGACAACTAGGAGGGGAAGGAGGCGCACAACCTACTACATAGACACACTGCAGTGTGACAGAGGAGCTAGCAACACTGGAGAGCTCCGGACCCTGATGCTGGAAAGGAGGGAGTGGAGGGCAGCAATCCAGGAGTCCAGAGTTGGTGTCGACTAGTCCGCACTCTCACATGACATTGTAAAGTTTTACTTAGGGAGGGATACGTTGGCTTTTTAGATCTCATAACCCAGATTTACAGGCAGATTCCAAACTACTCATACTTAGTCATGAAAAAGTGGTATCAGTGCATCCTTAAAGTTTAATGTGTCATTTTAACTAATATTATTAGGGGGCCTTGGAGCCAGGTATCGGGGGCCCAGGATTTGTAGCTGCATTCCTGTCTGCAGGTATACTTGTATCACTAATGAATGTTCTATTCTTTGCAAACAACGATATTCTATCTTGTTTTTAGTTTTTTGCCGTTGTTTTTATTTATTTAACATTATTCCATTGTCATGCTGGTCACAAATGTTTTTGATATGGTCAAAAAATATAATATTCAACAAAATTCATTGTTAGTTACTTACAGGTTACCGAAGTTGGTGTCGTTATGACTGTAGTGTTCTGTTTTGTTGTTGTTGTTGTTGGTGGTGGTGTTGTCAACAGCGTTGTTTTTGATGGTGGTGTTGTTCTGGTTGTTGTTGGTGGCGACAGTGGTGGTGTTGTTGCTGTTGTTTTTATGGTGGTGGTGGTGGTGTTGGCTGTAGTATTTTGTCGTGTTGTAGCAGTAGTTGTCGGGTCTAGAAGGATACATATGCTATTATTGTACTGTGAACGTAATGTATTTAGTCCTTCAAAACATGTTTTTCCCCAAACCTTTATTTGAAATATATTCAGTTGGTGTGTTTCAGCTTTATCAGACTTTTTGGTGTTTTTGCAGAATTATTGTGCTGTTGTGTTGTGGCAGAAGAGAATTTAGTATTGTGTTTGTTTTCCAATTCCAAGTAATGAAAAGTAACTGTTTAGTTGATATTAATATTGCACAGTGTATTAGTTATGTATCAGGTGATGATGGCGAGCAAACTGACACTGTGGGAGCCACCCCAAGGGACAACTAGGAGGGGAAGGAGGCGCACAACCTACTACATAGACACACTGCAGTGTGACAGAGGAGCTAGCAACACTGGAGAGCTCCGGACCCTGATGCTGGAAAGGAGGGAGTGGAGGGCAGCAATCCAGGAGTCCAGAGTTGGTGTCGACTAGTCCGCACTCTCACATGACATTGTAAAGTTTTACTTAGGGAGGGATACGTTGGCTTTTTAGATCTCATAACCCAGATTTACAGGCAGATTCCAAACTACTCATACTTAGTCATGAAAAAGTGGTATCAGTGCATCCTTAAAGTTTAATGTGTCATTTTAACTAATATTATTAGGGGGCCTTGGAGCCAGGTATCGGGGGCCCAGGATTTGTAGCTGCATTCCTGTCTGCAGGTATACTTGTATCACTAATGAATGTTCTATTCTTTGCAAACAACGATATTCTATCTTGTTTTTAGTTTTTTTGCCGTTGTTTTTATTTATTTAACATTATTCCATTGTCATGCTGGTCACAAATGTTTTTGATATGGTGAAAACATATAATATTCAACCAAATTCCTTGTTAGTTACTTACAGGTTACCGAAATTGGTGTTGTTATGACTGTAGTGTTCTGTTTTGTTGTCGTTGTTGTTGGTGGTGGCGTTGTCAACAGCGCTGTTTTTGATGGTGGTGTCGTTCTTGTTGTTGTTGGTGGCAGTGGTGGGGTTGTTGCTGTTGTTTTTATGGTGGTGGTGGTGGTGTTGGCTGTAGTATTTTGTCGTGCTGTAGCAGTAGTTGTCGGGTCTAGAAGGATAAATATGCTATTATTGTACTGTGAACGTAATGTATTTAGTGCTTCAATACATGTTTTTCCCCAAACCTTTATTTGAAATATATTCAGTTGGTGTGTTTCAGCTTTATCAGACTTTTTGGTGTTTTTGCTGAATTATTGTGCTGTTGTGTTGTGGCAGAAGAGAATTTAGAATTGTGTTTGTTTTCCAAGTAATGAAAAGTAACTGTTTAGTTGATATTAATATTGCACAGTGTATTAGTTATGTATCAGGTGATGATGGCGAGCAAACTGACACTGTGGTAGCCACCCCAAGGGACAACTAGGAGGGGAAGGAGGCGCACAACCTACTACATAGACACACTGCAGTGTGACAGAGGAGCTAGCAACACTGGAGTGCTCCGGACCCTGATGCTGGAAAGGAGGGAGTGGAGGGCAGCAATCCAGGAGTCCAGAGTTGGTGTCGACTAGTCCGCACTCTCACATGACATTGTAAAATTTACTTAGGGAGGGATGCGTTGGCTTTTTAGATCTCATAACCCAGAATTACAGGCAGATTCCAAACTACTCATACTTAGTCATGAAAAAGTGGTATCAGTGCATCCTTAAAGTTTAATGTGTCATTTTAACTAATATTATTAGGGGGCCTTGGAGCCAGGTATCGGGGGCCCAGGATTTGTAGCTACATTCCTGTCTGCAGGTATACTTGTATCACTAATGAATGTTCTATTCTTTGCAAACAACGATATTCTATCTTGTTTTTAGTTTTTTTGCCGTTGTTTTTATTTATTTAACATTATTCCATTGTCATGCTGGTCACAAATGTTTTTGATATGGTGAAAACATATAATATTCAACCAAATTCCTTGTTAGTTACTTACAGGTTACCGAAGTTGGTGTTGTTATGACTGTAGTGTTCTGTTTTGTTGTCATTGTTGTTGGTGGTGGCGTTGTCAACAGCGCTGTTTTTGATGGTGGTGTCGTTCTTGTTGTTGTTGGTGGCAGTGGTGGGGTTGTTGCTGTTGTTTTTATGGTGGTGGTGGTGGTGTTGGCTGTAGTATTTTGTCGTGCTGTAGCAGTAGTTGTCGGGTCTAGAAGGATAAATATGCTATTATTGTACTGTGAACGTAATGTATTTAGTGCTTCAAAACATGTTTTTCCCCAAACCTTTATTTGAAAAATATTCAGTTAGTGTGTTTCAACTTTATCCGACTTTTTGGTGTTTTTGGAGAATTATTGTGCTGTTGTGTTGTGGCAGAAGAGAATTTAGAATTGTGTTTGTTTTCCAAGTAATGAAAAGTAAATGTTTAGTTGATATTAATATTGCACAGTGTATTAGTTATGTATCAGGTGATGATGGCGAGCAAACTGACACTGTGGGAGCCACCCCAAGGGACAACTAGGAGGGGAAGGAGGCGCACAACCTACTACATAGACACACTGCAGTGTGACAGAGGAGCTAGCAACACTGGAGAGCTCCGGACCCTGATGCTGGAAAGGAGGGAGTGGAGGGCAGCAATCCAGGAGTCCAGAGTTGGTGTCGACTAGTCCGCACTCTCACATGACATTGTAAAGTTTTACTTAGGGAGGGATACGTTGGCTTTTTAGATCTCATAACCCAGATTTACAGGCAGATTCCAAACTACTCATACTTAGTCATGAAAAAGTGGTATCAGTGCATCCTTAAAGTTTAATGTGTCATTTTAACTAATATTATTAGGGGGCCTTGGAGCCAGGTATCGGGGGCCCAGGATTTGTAGCTGCATTCCTGTCTGCAGGTACACTTGTATCACTAATGAATGTTCTATTCTTTGCAAACAACGATATTCTATCTTGTTTTTAGTTTTTTTGCCGTTGTTTTTATTTATTTAACATTATTCCATTGTCATGCTGGTCACAAATGTTTTTGATATGGTGAAAACATATAATATTCAACCAAATTCCTTGTTAGTTACTTACAGGTTACCGAAATTGGTGTTGTTATGACTGTAGTGTTCTGTTTTGTTGTCGTTGTTGTTGGTGGTGGCGTTGTCAACAGCGCTGTTTTTGATGGTGGTGTCGTTCTTGTTGTTGTTGGTGGCAGTGGTGGGGTTGTTGCTGTTGTTTTTATGGTGGTGGTGGTGGTGTTGGCTGTAGTATTTTGTCGTGCTGTAGCAGTAGTTGTCGGGTCTAGAAGGATAAATATGCTATTATTGTACTGTGAACGTAATGTATTTAGTGCTTCAATACATGTTTTTCCCCAAACCTTTATTTGAAATATATTCAGTTGGTGTGTTTCAGCTTTATCAGACTTTTTGGTGTTTTTGCTGAATTATTGTGCTGTTGTGTTGTGGCAGAAGAGAATTTAGAATTGTGTTTGTTTTCCAAGTAATGAAAAGTAACTGTTTAGTTGATATTAATATTGCACAGTGTATTAGTTATGTATCAGGTGATGATGGCGAGCAAACTGACACTGTGGTAGCCACCCCAAGGGACAACTAGGAGGGGAAGGAGGCGCACAACCTACTACATAGACACACTGCAGTGTGACAGAGGAGCTAGCAACACTGGAGAGCTCCGGACCCTGATGCTGGAAAGGAGGGAGTGGAGGGCAGCAATCCAGGAGTCCAGAGTTGGTGTCGACTAGTCCGCACTCTCACATGACATTGTAAAATTTACTTAGGGAGGGATGCGTTGGCTTTTTAGATCTCATAACCCAGAATTACAGGCAGATTCCAAACTACTCATACTTAGTCATGAAAAAGTGGTATCAGTGCATCCTTAAAGTTTAATGTGTCATTTTAACTAATATTATTAGGGGGCCTTGGAGCCAGGTATCGGGGGCCCAGGATTTGTAGCTACATTCCTGTCTGCAGGTATACTTGTATCACTAATGAATGTTCTATTCTTTGCAAACAACGATATTCTATCTTGTTTTTAGTTTTTTTGCCGTTGTTTTTATTTATTTAACATTATTCCATTGTCATGCTGGTCACAAATGTTTTTGATATGGTGAAAACATATAATATTCAACCAAATTCCTTGTTAGTTACTTACAGGTTACCGAAGTTGGTGTTGTTATGACTGTAGTGTTCTGTTTTGTTGTCATTGTTGTTGGTGGTGGCGTTGTCAACAGCGCTGTTTTTGATGGTGGTGTCGTTCTTGTTGTTGTTGGTGGCAGTGGTGGGGTTGTTGCTGTTGTTTTTATGGTGGTGGTGGTGGTGTTGGCTGTAGTATTTTGTCGTGCTGTAGCAGTAGTTGTCGGGTCTAGAAGGATAAATATGCTATTATTGTACTGTGAACGTAATGTATTTAGTGCTTCAAAACATGTTTTTCCCCAAACCTTTATTTGAAAAATATTCAGTTAGTGTGTTTCAACTTTATCCGACTTTTTGGTGTTTTTGGAGAATTATTGTGCTGTTGTGTTGTGGCAGAAGAGAATTTAGAATTGTGTTTGTTTTCCAAGTAATGAAAAGTAAATGTTTAGTTGATATTAATATTGCACAGTGTATTAGTTATGTATCAGGTGATGATGGCGAGCAAACTGACACTGTGGGAGCCACCCCAAGGGACAACTAGGAGGGGAAGGAGGCGCACAACCTACTACATAGACACACTGCAGTGTGACAGAGGAGCTAGCAACACTGGAGAGCTCCGGACCCTGATGCTGGAAAGGAGGGAGTGGAGGGCAGCAATCCAGGAGTCCAGAGTTGGTGTCGACTAGTCCGCACTCTCACATGACATTGTAAAATTTACTTAGGGAGGGATGCGTTGGCTTTTTAGATCTCATAACCCAGAATTACAGGCAGATTCCAAACTACTCATACTTAGTCATGAAAAAGTGGTATCAGTGCATCCTTAAAGTTTAATGTGTCATTTTAACTAATATTATTAGGGGGCCTTGGAGCCAGGTATCGGGGGCCCAGGATTTGTAGCTACATTCCTGTCTGCAGGTATACTTGTATCACTAATGAATGTTCTATTCTTTGCAAACAACGATATTCTATCTTGTTTTTAGTTTTTTTGCCGTTGTTTTTATTTATTTAACATTATTCCATTGTCATGCTGGTCACAAATGTTTTTGATATGGTGAAAACATATAATATTCAACCAAATTCCTTGTTAGTTACTTACAGGTTACCGAAGTTGGTGTTGTTATGACTGTAGTGTTCTGTTTTGTTGTCATTGTTGTTGGTGGTGGCGTTGTCAACAGCGCTGTTTTTGATGGTGGTGTCGTTCTTGTTGTTGTTGGTGGCAGTGGTGGGGTTGTTGCTGTTGTTTTTATGGTGGTGGTGGTGGTGTTGGCTGTAATATTTTGTCGTGCTGTAGCAGTAGTTGTCGGGTCTAGAAGGATAAATATGCTATTATTGTACTGTGAACGTAATGTATTTAGTGCTTCAAAACATGTTTTTCCCCAAACCTTTATTTGAAATATATTCAGTTGGTGTGTTTCAGCTTTATCAGACTTTTTGGTGTTTTTGCAGAATTATTGTGCTGTTGTGTTGTGGCAGAAGAGAATTTAGAATTGTGTTTGTTTTCCAAGTAATGAAAAGTAACTGTTTAGTTGATATTAATATTGCACAGTGTATTAGTTATGTATCAGGTGATGATGGCGAGCAAACTGACACTGTGGGAGCCACCCCAAGGGACAACTAGGAGGGGAAGGAGGCGCACAACCTACTACATAGACACACTGCAGTGTGACAGAGGAGCTAGCAACACTGGAGAGCTCCGGACCCTGATGCTGGAAAGGAGGGGGTGGAGGGCAGCAATCCAGGAGTCCAGAGTTGGTGTCGACTAGTCCGCACTCTCACATGACATTGTAAAGTTTTACTTAGGGAGGGATACGTTGGCTTTTTAGATCTCATAACCCAGATTTACAGGCAGATTCCAAACTACTCATACTTAGTCATGAAAAAGTGGTATCAGTGCATCCTTAAAGTTTAATGTGTCATTTTAACTAATATTATTAGGGGGCCTTGGAGCCAGGTATCGGGGGCCCAGGATTTGTAGCTGCATTCCTGTCTGCAGGTATACTTGTATCACTAATGAATGTTCTATTCTTTGCAAACAACGATATTCTATCTTGTTTTTAGTTTTTTTGCCGTTGTTTTTATTTATTTAACATTATTCCATTGTCATGCTGGTCACAAATGTTTTTGGTATGGTCAAAACATATAATATTCAACCAAATTCATTGTTAGTTACTTACAGGTTACCGAAGTTGGTGTCGTTATGACTGTAGTGTTCTGTTTTGTTGTTGTTGTTGTTGGTGGTGGTGTTGTCAACAGCGTTGTTTTTGATGGTGGTGTTGTTCTGGTTGTTGTTGGTGGCGGCAGTGGTGGTGTTGTTGCTGTTGTTTTTATGGTGGTGGTGGTGTTGGCTGTAGTATTTTGTCTTGTTGTAGCAGTAGTTGTCGGGTCTAGAAGGATACATTATGCTATTATTGTACTGTGAACGTAATATATTTAGTCCTTCAAAACATGCTTTCCCCAAACCTTTATTTGAAAAATATTCAGTTAGTGTGTTTCAACTTTATCCGACTTTTTGGTGTTTTTGGAGAATTATTGTGCTGTGTGTTGTGGCAGAAGAGAATTTAGAATTGTGTTTGTTTTCCAAGTAATGAAAAGTAACTGTTCAGTTGATATTAATATTGCACAGTGTATTAGTTATGTATCAGGTGATGATGGCGAGCAAACTGACACTGTGGGAGCCCCCCCAAGGGACAACTAGGAGGGGAAGGAGGCGCACAACCTACTACATAGACACACTGCAGTGTGACAGAGGAGCTAGCAACACTGGAGAGCTCCGGACCCTGATGCTGGAAAGGAGGGAGTGGAGGGCAGCAATCCAGGAGTCCAGAGTTGGTGTCGACTAGTCCGCACTCTCACATGACATTGTAAAGTTTTACTTAGGGAGGGATACGTTGGCTTTTTAGATCTCATAACCCAGATTTACAGGCAGATTCCAAACTACTCATACTTAGTCATGAAAAAGTGGTATCAGTGCATCCTTAAAGTTTAATGTGTCATTTTAACTAATATTATTAGGGGGCCTTGGAGCCAGGTATCGGGGGCCCAGGATTTGTAGCTGCATTCCTGTCTGCAGGTATACTTGTATCACTAATGAATGTTCTATTCTTTGCAAACGACGATATTCTATCTTGTTTTTAGTTTTTTTGCCGTTGTTTTTATTTATTTAACATTATTCCATTGTCATGCTGGTCACAAATGTTTTTGATATGGTCAAAACATATAATATTCAACCAAATTCATTGTTAGTGACTTACAGGTTACCGAAGTTGGTGTCGTTATGACTGTAGTGTTCTGTTTTGTTGTTGTTGTTGTTGGTGGTGGTGTTGTCAACAGCGTTGTTTTTGATGGTGGTGTTGTTCTGGTTGTTGTTGGTGGCGGCAGTGGTGGTGTTGTTGCTGTTGTTTTTATGGTGGTGGTGGTGTTGGCTGTAGTATTTTGTCTTGTTGTAGCAGTAGTTGTCAGGTCTAGAAGGATACATTATGCTATTATTGTACTGTGAACGTAATATATTTAGTCCTTCAAAACATGCTTTCCCCAAACCTTTATTTGAAAAATATTCAGTTAGTGTGTTTCAACTTTATCCGACTTTTTGGTGTTTTTGGAGAATTATTGTGCTGTTGTGTTGTGGCAGAAGAGAATTTAGAATTGTGTTTGTTTTCCAAGTAATGAAAAGTAACTGTTTAGTTGATATTAATATTGCACAGTGTATTAGTTATGTATCAGGTGATGATGGCGAGCAAACTGACACTGTGGTAGCCACCCCAAGGGACAACTAGGAGGGGAAGGAGGCGCACAACCTACTACATAGACACACTGCAGTGTGACAGAGGAGCTAGCAACACTGGAGAGCTCCGGACCCTGATGCTGGAAAGGAGGGAGTGGAGGGCAGCAATCCAGGAGTCCAGAGTTGGTGTCGACTAGTCCGCACTCTCACATGACATTGTAAAATTTACTTAGGGAGGGATGCGTTGGCTTTTTAGATCTCATAACCCAGAATTACAGGCAGATTCCAAACTACTCATACTTAGTCATGAAAAAGTGGTATCAGTGCATCCTTAAAGTTTAATGTGTAATTTTAACTAATATTATTAGGGGGCCTTGGAGCCAGGTATCGGGGGCCCAGGATTTGTAGCTACATTCCTGTCTGCAGGTATACTTGTATCACTAATGAATGTTCTATTCTTTGCAAACAACGATATTCTATCTTGTTTTTAGTTTTTTTGCCGTTGTTTTTATTTATTTAACATTATTCCATTGTCATGCTGGTCACAAATGTTTTTGATATGGTGAAAACATATAATATTCAACCAAATTCCTTGTTAGTTACTTACAGGTTACCGAAGTTGGTGTTGTTATGACTGTAGTGTTCTGTTTTGTTGTCATTGTTGTTGGTGGTGGCGTTGTCAACAGCGCTGTTTTTGATGGTGGTGTCGTTCTTGTTGTTGTTGGTGGCAGTGGTGGGGTTGTTGCTGTTGTTTTTATGGTGGTGGTGGTGGTGTTGGCTGTAGTATTTTGTCGTGCTGTAGCAGTAGTTGTCGGGTCTAGAAGGATAAATATGCTATTATTGTACTGTGAACGTAATGTATTTAGTGCTTCAAAACATGTTTTTCCCCAAACCTTTATTTGAAATATATTCAGTTGGTGTGTTTCAGCTTTATCAGACTTTTTGGTGTTTTTGCAGAATTATTGTGCTGTTGTGTTGTGGCAGAAGAGAATTTAGAATTGTGTTTGTTTTCCAAGTAATGAAAAGTAACTGTTTAGTTGATATTAATATTGCACAGTGTATTAGTTATGTATCAGGTGATGATGGCGAGCAAACTGACACTGTGGGAGCCCCCCCAAGGGACAACTAGGAGGGGAAGGAGGCGCACAACCTACTACATAGACACACTGCAGTGTGACAGAGGAGCTAGCAACACTGGAGAGCTCCGGACCCTGATGCTGGAAAGGAGGGGGTGGAGGGCAGCAATCCAGGAGTCCAGAGTTGGTGTCGACTAGTCCGCACTCTCACATGACATTGTAAAGTTTTACTTAGGGAGGGATACGTTGGCTTTTTAGATCTCATAACCCAGATTTACAGGCAGATTCCAAACTACTCATACTTAGTCATGAAAAAGTGGTATCAGTGCATCCTTAAAGTTTAATGTGTCATTTTAACTAATATTATTAGGGGGCCTTGGAGCCAGGTATCGGGGGCCCAGGATTTGTAGCTGCATTCCTGTCTGCAGGTATACTTGTATCACTAATGAATGTTCTATTCTTTGCAAACAACGATATTCTATCTTGTTTTTAGTTTTTTTGCCGTTGTTTTTATTTATTTAACATTATTCCATTGTCATGCTGGTCACAAATGTTTTTGATATGGTCAAAACATATAATATTCAACCAAATTCATTGTTAGTTACTTACAGGTTACCGAAGTTGGTGTCGTTATGACTGTAGTGTTCTGTTTTGTTGTTGTTGTTGTTGGTGGTGGTGTTGTCAACAGCGTTGTTTTTGATGGTGGTGTTGTTCTGGTTGTTGTTGGTGGCGACAGTGGTGGTGTTGTTGCTGTTGTTTTTATGGTAGTGGTGGTGTTGGCTGTAGTATTTTGTCTTGTTGTAGCAGTAGTTGTCGGGTCTAGAAGGATACATATGCTATTATTGTACTGTGAACGTAATATATTTAGTCCTTCAAAACATGCTTTCCCCAAACCTTTATTTGAAAAATATTCAGTTAGTGTGTTTCAACTTTATCCGACTTTTTGGTGTTTTTGGAGAATTATTGTGCTGTTGTGTTGTGGCAGAAGAGAATTTAGAATTGTGTTTGTTTTCCAGAAATGTAACTGTTCAGTTGATATTAATATTGCACAGTGTATTAGTTATGTATCAGGTGATGATGGCGAGCAAACTGACACTGTGGGAGCCACCCCAAGGGACAATTAGTAGGGGAAGGAGGCGCACTACCTACTACGTAGACACACTGCAGTGTGACAGAGGAGCTAGCAACACTGGAGAGCTCCGGACCCTGATGCTGGAAAGGAGGGAGTGGAGGGCAGCAATCCAGGAGTCCAGAGTTGGTGTCGACTAGTCCGCACTCTCACTTGACATTGTAAAATTTACTTAGGGAGGGATGCGTCGGCTTTTTAGATCTCATAACCCAGAATTACAGGCAGATTCCAAACTACTCATACTTAGTCATGAAAAAGTGGTATCAGTGCATCCTTAAAGTTTAATGTGTCATTTTAACTAATATTATTAGGGGGCCTTGGAGCCAGGTATCGGGGGCCCAGGATTTGTAGCTGCATTCCTGTCTGCAGGTATACTTGTATCACTAATGAATGTTCTATTCTTTGCAAACAACGATATTCTATCTTGTTTTTAGTTTTTTTGCCGCAGTGGTGGGATTGTTGCTGTTGTTTTTATGGTGGTGGTGGTGGTGTTGGCTGTAGTATTTTGTCGTGTTGTAGCAGTAGTTGTCGGGTCTAGAAGGATACATATGCTATTATTGTACTGTGAACGTGATGTATTTAGTGCTTCAAAACATGTTTTTCCCCGAACCTTTATTTGAAAAATATTCAGTTGGTGTGTTTCAGCTTTATCAGACTTTTTGCAGAATTATTGTGCTGTTGTGTTGTGGCAGAAGAGAATTTAGAGAATTGTGTTTGTTTTCCAAGCAATGAAAAGTAACTGTTTAGTTGATATTAATATTGCACAGTGTATTAGTTATGTATCAGGTGATGATGGCGAGCAAACTGACACTGTGGGAGCCACCCCAAGGGACAACTAGGAGGGGAAGGAGGCGCACAACCTACTACATAGACACACTGCAGTGTGACAGAGGAGCTAGCAACACTGGAGAGCTCCGGACCCTGATGCTGGAAAGGAGGGAGTGGAGGGCAGCAATCCAGGAGTCCAGAGTTGGTGTCGACTAGTCCGCACTCTCACATGACATTGTAAAGTTTTACTTAGGGAGGGATGCGTTGGCTTTTTAGATCTCATAACCCAGATTTACAGGCAGATTCCAAACTACTCATACTTAGTCATGAAAAAGTGGTATCAATGCATCCTTAAAGTTTAATGTGTCATTTTAACTAATATTATTAGGGGGCCTTGGAGCCAGGTATCGGGGGCCCAGGATTTGTAGCTGCATTCCTGACTGCAGGTATACTTGTATCACTAATGAATGTTCTATTCTTTGCAAACAACGATATTCTATCTTGTTTTTAGTTTTTTTTGCCGTTGTTTTTATTTATTTAACATTATTCCATTGTAATGCTGGTCACAAATGTTTTTGGTATGGTGAAAACATATAATATTCAACCAAATTCCTTGTTAGTTACTTACAGGTTACCGGAGTTGGTGTTGTTATGACTGTAGTGTTCTGTTTTGTTGTCGTTGTTGTTGGTGTTGGCGTTGTCAACAGCGTTGTTTTTGATGGTGGTGTCGTTCTTGTTGTTGTTGGTGGTAGTGGTGGGGTTGTTGCTGTTGTTTTTATGGTGGCAGTGGTGGTGTTGGCTGTAGTATTTTGTCGTGCTGTAGCAGTAGTTGTCGGGTCTAGAAGGATAAATATGCTATTATTGTACTGTGAACGTAATGTATTTAGTGCTTCAAAACATGTTTTTCCCCAAACCTTTATTTGAAAAATATTCAGTTGGTGTGTTTCAGCTTCATCAGACTTTTTGGTGTTTTTGCAGAATTATTGTGCTGTTGTGTTGTGGCAGAAGAGAATTTAGAATTGTGTTTGTTTTCCAAGTAATGAAAAGTAACTGTTTAGTTGATATTAATATTGCACAGTGTATGTATCAGGTGATGATGGCGAGCAAACTGACACTGTGGGAGCCACCCCAAGGGACAACTAGGAGGGGAAGGAGGCGCACAACCTACTACATAGACACACTGCAGTGTGACAGAGGAGCTAGCAACACTGGAGAGCTCCGGACCCTGATGCTGGAAAGGAGGGGGTGGAGGGCAGCAATCCAGGAGTCCAGAGTTGGTGTGGACTAGTCCGCACTCTCACATGACATTGTAAAGTTTTACTTAGGGAGGGATGCGTCGGCTTTTTAGATCTCATAACCCAGAATTACTGGCAGATTCCAAACTACTCATACTTAGTCATGAAAAAGTGGTATCAGTGCATCCCTAAGGTGTAATGTGTCATTTTAACTAATATTATTAGGGGGCCTTGGAGCCAGGTATCGGAGGCCCAGGATTTGT
Source organism: Gymnoscopelus braueri (assembly GCF_963280865.1). Lineage (NCBI taxonomy): Eukaryota > Metazoa > Chordata > Actinopteri > Myctophiformes > Myctophidae > Gymnoscopelus > Gymnoscopelus braueri. The sequence continues at coordinate 32,518,178 of NC_137616.1, read as the reverse complement.
AGCCGCATTCCTGTCTGCAGGTATACTTGTATCACTAATAAATGTTCTATTCTTTTCAAGCAACGATATTCTATCTTGTTTTTAGTTTTTTTTGCTGTTGTTTTTATTTTGTGGAGTGTCTCTGTGGGCCCGCTCTGACCAGCGTCCCATGAGAGGTAAGAGGTGTGCTCTAGCTGAGGTGCAGCACTGCAGACCAAGGTTGGCCCTAGGCAGAGTGATTGAGGGGCGGTACCTACCTGCCTACCTCCTCAATCAGCTCGAAATGATGACTGCTGTGTCTGATTACCAAGTAAGGACACCTGGGTTCTGATCAGCCTGGGCCATAAAAGGCTGAGGCTCACCTCAGCTCAGTAAGGCTCACTCTTCTCTGCATTGGACGCTGTCGGGCGGTAAGGCATACACTTCACTATTTTCCCAACATTTGAGTTGAAGTTAGCTCATTACTAATGGACTGTTCTTTCTGTTTTTAGGCAACCTATGCGGGACACTACTAACGGATGAATGTTGTGATGAAAATACCCCGAATGGGAAGATGATTTATGTTTGGCCGCATCTATTCCCCCACCCCACCTTTGTTAATTACCCTGAATAAACCTGTTTTCTTGTGAAACCCAGCTCTCTCAGCGTCTTGGTGTTGGTCAGCTCCCACAAAGTGGTGGAGAATACGGGTACAGCTGATCAACGCCAAGCAACATGGAGCATTCCCAGGCCATGATTGCTCTACTAAAGACACATGCCGACCTGCAAGTGGCAGTGAAAGAGCTCTGTAAAAAGTTTGAGAAGGACGCCACACTAACCTGCCCACCAAGTGAGGTGCTGACAAAGCTGACGCCAGATGACGATGTGGAGGCATACATTGAAGTTTTTGAGCGCACGGCAACCAGGGAACACTGGCCCGCAGCAGACTGGGCGAACATACTGGCTCCATTTCTAAGTGGGGAAGCTCAGAGAGCCTGTAGAGACTTAACGGCGGCCGACACCCGTGACTATGCCAAGTTAAAAGCAGCCATCCTAGCCCACCACGGCTACAGCCGGCCCGCCCGGGCCCAGCGATACCACACCTGGCAGTATGACCCGGCCCAGCCTCCCCGACCGCAGGTAGCTACCCTGGTACGCCTTGCACGCAGTTGGTTAACGACAGGCAACGGTCCGCCATGGATCGAAAGACTAGTATTGGACAGATGCATACGTTCGTTGCCGCCCGACGCTAAAAAATATGCGTCCCAAGTGAGCCCCGAGACGGTAGACGACTTAGTAGCGCTACTGGAGAATTATCAAGTCAGTACCGACATGTTGAAGATGTCTAAGCCTGAACCGGCCCGCCCCCCTGTGGGAGAAGAGCGAAGTGGCCGGGACAAGAGACGAGCGGCTGCGCCCGTAACCCAGAGGTCTTCCCCATCAAACCTGAGGACACCGGCGCCCCAAACCCGAACCCCGCCCCGGCGAAGGTGCTACGTGTGTGGCCAGGAGGACCACCTGTCTTGGGACTGTCCTGACAGAGAACGTGGTCGCGATGTCACCATGGAGACGGCCTCGGAGTCCCCTCGACAGAGCCTCTACGTTACTTCCTGCTGGGCCCACGAGCAAACCAGGCAAGCCACCCTCCCGGTGAGAGTGGGAGGGGTGGATACGCATGCACTGCTGGACTCCGGCAGCGCCATCACGCTGGTACGAGCAGATCTGGTGGCTACTGTCGAGGGAGAGACGATTCCAGTGACCTGCGTGCACGGTGACGTCCGGCAGTACCCGACCACCCCCCTACATGTGGAGACGCCGAGAGGAAAAACCACGGTCCAGGCTGGTGTAATCCCAAACCTCCCCGTTCCACTGCTAATTGGAACCGATTGCATCCTCTTCGAGAGGTACTGGGCAGCAGGAGCCAGGGAGAGGAACCCCCGCCGCCGAAGACCGGGCCGCCGAAGGGGGCCACGGCCAGCGTGTCCGGTGTTCCAGGCCGGCAGTGACGTGCCCCGCAGTTAGAGCAGTAGTGGAGCTACCAGCGAGGATGAGAGAGAGGTGGTGAGAGAGCCAGAGACCAACAGGGGGAGCGAGACCGAGACCCCCCATGAGAGGCAGGTGGCGAGGGAACCGGAGGCCGAGACCAGCCTCGAGGGCGAGGTGTTCTCAGAGTTCCCCCAGCTGGAGGTGGAAGGCGCCACCACACCAGGGGAGTTCGCCACCGCCCAATGGAGGGACCCAAATCTGGAAAATGCCAGGAGAAATGTGTCCGTCATCGACGACCAACGCTGTGAGGGGGTGAGTAACCTGATATATCCTCACTTCACAGTAAAAAATTGATTATTGTACCGGGTGATCACAGCTAAGGGGGGGGATGAAATCGAACAGTTGTTGGTGCCTAAAGACTTTGTGTCCCGAGTTCTCTTCTTAGCCCATTCTCACCAGATGGGGGCACATCTGGCTGTCCAAAAAACGTATGACAGAGTGCTGGGGCGATTCTATTGGCCAGGGGTAAAGAGGGCTGTGGAGGAGTTCTGTCAAACCTGTCCAGAGTGTCAGAAGGTTGCACCCCGACCTTCAGTGCGCAACCCTCTCATTCCCCTGCCCATCATTGAGGTCCCATTCTCCCGGATAGCTCTGGATGTGGTCGGGCCCCTCCCCAAGTCAGCCCGAGGCCATAGATTCATTCTGGTGATCATGGACTACGCCACCCGGTTCCCCGAGGCCATCCCTCTTCGCTCAGCAACCGCCCGGGCCGTGGCTCGGGAGCTGTTCCTGCTCTTTAGCCGGGTGGGAATCGCAAAGGAGATCCTGACCGACCAGGGTACATGCTTCATGTCTAAGGTGGTCAAAGCGTTGTGTGCCTGGTTGAAGGTGAAGCAGATACTGACCTCAGTGTACCATCCCCAGACAGACGGTCTGGTCAAAAGGTTCAACCAGACGCTGAAAAAGATGCTGAGAAAGGTGGTCGACGCCGACGGAAAGAATTGGGACCAGCTTATCCCATATGTCCTCTTTGCCATAAGAGAAGTTCCCCAGGCATCCACTGGCTACTCCCCATTCGAGCTCCTCTACGGGCGGAGCCCCCGAGGACTTCTCGACCTGGCCAAGGAAGCCTGGGAGAGCCAGCCATCACCCCACCGCTCGGTAGTGGACCACGTCGAGCAGATGCAGGAGAGGATGAAGAAGGTGTGGCCTCTGGTACGACAACACATGGAGAGGGCTCAAGCCGAGCAGTGTCGCACCTATAATCGAGGAACACAGATTCGGGAACTCCAGCCAGGTGAGAAGGTCCTGGTGTTAGTCCCCACGAATGAGTGTAAGTTCCTGGCTAAGTGGCAGGGCCCCTACGAGGTGGTGGAGAGGATGGGGCCAGTCAATTATAAAGTGAGACAGCCTGGCCGGCGGAAAAGCCATCAGATTTATCATATTAATTTGCTGAAAAAATGGCACGCCACATAAACCACCCCTGTACCGGCTTTGCTAACCACCCTCTCCCCGCAGACTGAGCCACCTGTAGTCACAGGAACCGAACTGGCGCCCGCACAGGCACAAGACTTAAAGGAGCTGATAAGCCGAAGCCGAGACGTCTTCTCGGAGCTGCCGGGTCGCACCCGGGTCATCGCCCATGACATCGACACCAAGTCGGGGGTGGTAATAAGGCAGAGACCATACCGGATCCCGGAGGCCCGCCGGAAGGCAGTACAAGAGGAAGTGAGGAAAATGCTCGAACTGGGGGTCATTGAAGAGTCCCATAGCCTCTGGTCGAGTCCCATTGTTATCGTCCCAAAACCAGATGGAACACTTAGATTCTGCAACGACTTCAGAAAACTGAACGAAGCTTCTGTGTTCGATGCCTACACAATGCCGAGAGTAGACGAGCTGATCGAACGACTAGGCCCGGCCCGCTTCATTAGCACCCTCGATCTCACCAAGGGATATTGGCAGGTCCCCCTGACGCCAAGGGCCTGCTCGAAGACTGCATTCTCCACCCCGGACGGGCTGTTTCAATACACGGTCCTGCCATTTGGGGTTCATGGCGCGCCAGCCACATTCCAAAGGATGATGGACCGCATCCTCCGGCCCTTCCGCCTATACGCAGCCGCCTACTTGGATGATATCATAATCCACAGTTACACCTGGGAGGAACATCTACGCCACCTGGAGGCTGTACTGGGAGCACTCAGGCAAGCAGGGCTGACGGCGAATCCAAAGAAGTGCAGGTTGGGGCTCCAGGAGACGGACTATCTGGGCTATACCATAGGACGTGGGTGCGTAAAACCACAGATGAGAAAGGTGGAAAAGATCCAGAACTGGCCCCGACCCAGCACGGCGAAGCAGGTGAAATCCTTCCTGGGTTTGGTGTCCTATTATCAAAAATGTATTAATAATTTTGCTACCATTGCAGCCTCGTTGTATGACCTGACCAGCGGCCGCTTGCCCCGCCACGTGAGGTGGACGAAGGAGGCAGAGGAGGCCTTCCAGGCTCTTAGACAGGCTCTCTGTGAAGAGCCAGTGCTGGTGTCCCCCGACTTCACCAGACCGTTTATCCTTCAGACAGACGCGCCTGGGACCGGAATTGGAGCGGTCCTAGCCCAAGTGATCGGGGGGACGAACACCCAGTCACTTACATCAGTCGTAAGCTACTGAAACATGAGAAAAACTATTCAACAGTGGAAAAAGAATGTCTCGCAATCAAATGGGCCATCCATCATCTCAGATATTACCTCTGGGGCCGTGAGTTCCTACTGGTGACCGACCACGCCCCCCTGAAATGGATGTCCGCAAACAAAGACAAAAATACCAGGGTGACCCGATGGTTTATTGAGCTCCAAGATTATAAATTTACAGTGGAACATCGACCGGGCAAGGCGATACAAAATGCGGATGCCCTGTCCAGGATGTACGAGGAAGAAGTCGAAGCCCCCGATCCAGGCGGGGAGCTTAGGGGGGGGGAAATGTGGAGTGTCTCTGTGGGCCCGCTCTGACCAGCGTCCCATGAGAGGTAAGAGGTGTGCTCTAGCTGAGGTGCAGCACTGCAGACCATGGTTGGCCCTAGGCAGAGTGATTGAGGGGCGGTACCTACCTAACTACCTCCTAAATCAGCTCGAAATGATGACTGCTGTGTCTGATTACCAAGTAAGGACACCTGGGTTCTGATCAGCCTGGGCCATAAAAGGCTGAGGCTCACCTCAGCTCAGTAAGGCTCACTCTTCTCTGCATTGGACGCTGTCGGGCGGTAAGGCATACACTCCACTATTTTCCCAACATTTGAGTTGAAGTTAGCTCATTACTAATGGACTGTTCTTTCTGTTTTTAGGCAACCTATGCGGGACACTACTAACGGATGAATGTTGTGATGAAAATACCCCGAATGGGAAGATGATTTATGTTTGGCCGCATCTATTCCCCCACCCCACCTTTGTTAATTACCCTGAATAAACCTGTTTTCTTGTGAAACCCAGCTCTCTCAGCGTCTTGGTGTTGGTCATCTCCCACAATTTATTTAACATTATTCCATTGTCATGCTGGTCACAAATGTTTTTGGTATGGTGAAAACATATAATATTCAACCAAATTCCTTGTCAGTTACTTACAAGTTACCGAAGTTGGTGTTGTTATGACTGTAGTGTTCTGTTTTGTTGTCGTTGTTGTTGGTGGTGGTGTTGTCAACAGCGTTGTTTTTGATGATGGTGTCGTTCTTGTTGTTGTTGGTGGTAGTGGTGGGGTTGTTGCTGTTGTTTTTATGGTGGTGGTGGTGGTGTTGGCTGTAGTATTTTGTCGTGTTGTAGCAGTAGTTGTCGGGTCTAGAAGGATACATATTATTGTACTGTGAACGTAATGTATTTAGTGCTTCAAAACATGTTTTTCCCCAAACCTTTATTTGAAATATATTCAGTTGGTGTGTTTCAACTTTATCCGACTTTTTGGTGTTTTTGCTGAATTATTGTGCTGTTGTGTTGTGGCAGAAGAGAATTTAGAATTGTGTTTGTTTTCCAAGTAATGAAAAGTAACTGTTTTGTTGATATTAATATTGCACAGTGTATTAGTTATGTATCAGGTGATGATGGCGAGCAAACTGACACTGTGGGAGCCACCCCAAGGGACAACTAGGAGGGGAAGGAGGCGCACAACCTACTACATAGACACACTGCAGTGTGACAGAGGAGCTAGCAACACTGGAGAGCTCCGGACCCTGATGCTGGAAAGGAGGGGGTGGAGGGCAGTAATCCAGGAGTCCAGAGTTGGTGTCGACTAGTCCGCACTCTCACATGACATTGTAAAGTTTTACTTAGGGAGGGATACGTTGGCTTTTTAGATCTCATAACCCCGAATTACAGGCAGATTCCAAACTACTCATACTTAGTCATGAAAAAGTGGTATCAGTGCATCCTTAAAGTTTAATGTGTCATTTTAACTAATATTATTAGGGGGCCTTGGAGCCAGGTATCAGGAGCTCAGGAATTGTAGCTGCATTCCTGACTGCAGGTATACTTGTATCACTAATGAATGTTCTATTCTTTGCAAACAACAATATTCTATCTTGTTTTTAGTTTTTTTGCCGTTGTTTTTATTTATTTAACATTATTCCATTGTCATGCTGGTCACAAATGTTTTTGGTATGGTGAAAACATATAATATTCAACCAAATTCCTTGTTAGTTACTTACAGGTTACCGAAGTTGGTGTTGTTATGACTGTAGTGTTCTGTTTTGTTGTCGTTGTTGTTGGTGGTGGTGTTGTCAACAGCGTTGTTTTTGATGATGGTGTCGTTCTTGTTGTTGTTGGTGGTAGTGGTGGGGTTGTTGCTGTTGTTTTTATGGTGGTGGTGGTGGTGTTGGCTGTAGTATTTTGTCGTGTTGTAGCAGTAGTTGTCGGGTCTAGAAGGATACATATTATTGTACTGTGAACGTAATGTATTTAGTGCTTCAAAACATGTTTTTCCCCAAACCTTTATTTGAAAAATATTCAGTTGGTGTGTTTCAGCTTTATCCGACTTTTTGGTGTTTTTGCTGAATTATTGTGCTGTTGTGTTGTGGCAGAAGAGAATTTAGAATTGTGTTTGTTTTCCAAGTAATGAAAAGTAACTGTTTTGTTGATATTAATATTGCACAGTGTATTAGTTATGTATCAGGTGATGATGGCGAGCAAACTGACACTGTGGGAGCCACCCCAAGGGACAACTAGGAGGGGAAGGAGGCGCACAACCTACTACATAGACACACTGCAGTGTGACAGAGGAGCTAGCAACACTGGAGAGCTCTGGACCCTGATGCTGGAAAGGAGGGAGTGGAGGGCAGCAATCCAGGAGTCCAGAGTTGGTGTCGACTAGTCCGCACTCTCACATGACATTGTAAAGTTTTACTTAGGGAGGGATGCGTTGGCTTTTTAGATCGCATCTTTCCACATTAATTGGCGGCCAAACTCATGGAGGCTAGACAAGTCTATGGAGGCCGGTTTCCAAGCACACACAAGGCCCAACTAACTCCACATTTTCCCCCCAAATTCCTCAATATTCTGCCTGTAACACCAGCTGCTTCCCATACCGTTACTCTACTTGCACGATGTACAATTAATATGAAACGCATTATGCCCCAATACTTATGCAAATCCCTTTGCCAGCTCGCAATTTACTTCCGGATGGTTCGTTTCACCAAACTGAGCACCTTTGCCACATCAGTCAAACGGGAAAGAAACAAGCGCTGCCGTGGTCTATGCAAACAAGCCCAAATGCGCGCCCAAATAAGACCAAAATCGATTATACAAAAGGCAGACCTGGCAACGCAGGCTACGCCAATCATGTGACAGAGATCCACAAGCTATGGGACAGAGATGATGTGCCTTACACCGTATCTTAGCAACAACGAAAGCGCTCACTCTCATTGGTCGTGTCATCCTGAGGCCAGTTTCCAGACAATGGCATCGCAGTCGCAGAGAGCTTGCTGTCGCCATTACAATCACACGCAGCAACAACAGGGAGCTGAGGACGTCGACGGATCGTCGTTTTTTTTTTCTCCTGACACGACGCGTTGGCAGGGGAGGGATGGCGTCCTCAGGAGGGAGGGACATGGAGTCGGAGACGGACCGCGAAATACAAAACGAAGAAGATAAGAGAGGATTTGAGAACAAAAAAAGGAGAAGGGCAACATCTAGCTCGAGAAATTAAGATAAGCAAGAGAAAGAGAAATATGTGGTAACCCTGAAAAGCAGTATCTAGAAATAACGGCATGTTCAGTGATCCACATAAAGTGGGAAAGATCATTGTAGGAAAAGTTGGGGAAATAAGGTCAGTGGGGATAACACGTAGCGGAATGGTCATCATAGAATGTAAGACAAAGAAACAAATGAAAGAGGTCTTGAGAATTGAAGAGTGTGATGATGATTCGACTGTGGAGTGTTTTACACTAGGAACAAGTGCAAAGAAGAGAGGAGTGATCAGTGGCATGCCACATACAAAATATGATTACAGTTTTATGGACGTTGAAGGTGTTTGTAAAGTTCAGAGGATGTGGAGGAATAGAGACGGGATGAGGGAAGAAAGCGAGACAATGTGCTTGACGTTTGAAGGAGAGTTGCCAGAGAGAATATATTGCAGAGCGCAACACAGATGTGGTAGCTGTGGAAAGACAGATTGTGAAGAGAGGAAGTGTGAAGAAGAGCAAAGTAAACCCAAGTGTCTACATTGTGAAGGAGAACATCATGCAGGATCGGCAAAGTGTGCTAAAAGAATCAAGGAAGTGAAGGTGAACCAGATGAGGAAGCAGGGGGGAATGTCATATGCGGACGCTGTCAAGAAAGTGGAGGGGAAAGAAAGTGTGGTAGAGCAAGAGGAAGTAGAGGAAAGGGGGAATGGAGCTGATCAGAACATCTGCTTGGACAAAAAACGGTTTCTGGCATTTATTGCCATGGTCATAAACTGTGCAGTGGAAATACAGCGAAAGTCGGAACGAATTAAAATGGTGCTGGATGCAGCCAGGATATTCTTGAATGTTATAGAGGTTACTGGAGAAGAATTGGATGACATGCTGAGAGAGGGCTTTGCTCCAACTCAGGCATAGAGCGGACAGTAGCATGATCATGAGCTTGTAGATCTGCTATTTTTGAAAAATCGTGAATTTTTTTTTTTTATATTTCTTTCTGAAAAACTGTTAGGATTTAGAAAATGTTTAGAAGCGGCCTCAGGTCTTAATGGGTTAATAAGCTCACACTGCCATTTTCTGTGAATTGCGGGGGATGTGTACAGTGCAGTGGATCTCTGGGAACCCCCAGGGGTCCTTGAGGGGCTCCCAGGGGATCCCTAGTGTCACTCAGCGTGTGAGTGGCACAGCTTCAGTGCGGCAAGACGTGTGGTAAACTATTAGCTGATGGTAGGTGTGGCGCTTCACCACAGCAATCCATCTCCCAGGGGTCTCACGCAGTGCTTCTCAAACTTTTTCATGCCAAGGACCCCCAAAATGATATGTATTTGGCCGCGGACCCCCATCTAAATATATTTTGTTCCAGGGAGGGACCCCCAGAAGCAAAGGTTTGAGTTACAAATGTTCGCTTCAAACAATATATATTCAAAGATTTGCACACATTTTCAAGATTTTTCAAAAATAGCAGATCTACAAGCTCATAGCGCGGCACTCGGTGCCGCGCTATGAGCTTGTAGATCTGCTATTTGTGTAGTGTTGTAGTGTTCTGTGTAGTGTGTAGTGTGTACTGTGTAGTGTTCTGTCCAATAGTTGTTGAATCTGTAATGTCAGCGTATGTTATAGACCTTTTCACACATGACAACCTAAACATTCTAAATGGGTCCAAGTTTATTTCCTGTTGCAGTGTTTGTGAATGTCAGTAGCTGATAGCACATCAATTTGGGGCCAAGCTGTTTTCTAGCAACGCAATACCACTGACACGGAAGGAAGTATTTGCTATGAAAGTAAACAAAACTCCAAGTTATCATGATTATTGTGAAGTTGTAAATATATCTTATAGACAAGTTATTATTTTTAAATACTTACTTGTTATGACAGTTGGAGGTGGAGTTGCTACAATTGTAGTGTTATGTCCAATAGTTGTTGAATCTGTAATGTCAGTGTATGTTATAGATCTTTTACACATAAACTTTCTAAATCGGTCCAATTTTATTTACTTTACGTTTGTGAACATCAGTAGCTGACAACACATAAACTTGGACCCAAAATGTATTCTAGCAACGTAATTCCACTGAGTCTGACTAGGTTTAAAAACATTTCTGATAATTAATTTATATCTTAACTTTAAAAAATCGTACTAAAAATGAAATAATTTTGTTGTTAGATACGTACCGGTTACTATAGATGTAATTGGGATGGCTGTAGTGTTCTGCTGTGTTGTAGCAGCAGTTGTTGAGTCTAGAAAGATAAAATCATAATTCATTCATTCCTGATGGCAGGAAAAAAATCATTCAGACCAATTTCATTCATTTAAAACACATGTTATATAATAACTTACTGGTTACTAAAGTTGTTGGTGTTGGTAGGACGGTAGTGTTCTGTTCAAGAGTTGTTAAATCTGCAATGATACATTTTAAATAAACATTTATAATGATCACTATCTCTGGATTGATGATGACATCATTATTTTTGAAGCCACCACAACATAATATTTGTATTCCCAACTGATCTAAAAAATATTTGTAAACAAGCTCTGTCCACTGTAAACAAAACTTAAAGTAATGTGATTAATATAATCAGTACGATTAGCTAAACAGTTGTTGACTTGCTAAAACATTTCTAAAAAGTTGTATCTACTTTGAACATATATTTTAGCTTCATGTATAAATACTTACTGGTTAATGTTGTTGGTGTTGAGAGAATTGTTGTGTTTAGTTGTGTTGTAGCAGCAGTTGTTGAATCTAGAAAATGTTTTAAGTATTTATTTATGACATTAACAGAACTTCAAGTTATAATGATTAAACATAAATTCAAATACTTACTGGTGGTTACAGCACTTGTTGGAGTTGTTACAATTGTAGTGTTCTGTCCAACAGTTGTTGAATCTGTAATGTCAGCGTATGTTATAGACCTTTTCACACATGACAACCTAAACATTCTAAATGGGTCCAAGTTTATTTCCTGTTGCAGTGTTTGTGAATATCAGTAGCTGACAGCACATCAATTTGGGGCCAAGCTGTTTTCTAGCGACGCAATACCACTGACACGGAAGGAAGTATTTGCTATGAAATTAAACAAAACTCCAAGTTATCATGATTATTGTGAAGTTGTAAATATATCTTATAGACAAGTTATTATTTTTAAATACTTACTTGTTATGACAGTTGATGGAGTTGCTACAATTGTAGTGTTATGTCCAATAGTTGTTGAATCTGTAATGTCAGTGTATGTTATAGATCTTTTTACACATAAACTTTCTAAATGGGTCCAATTTTATTTACTCTTGCGGTGTTTGTGAATATCAGTAGCTGACAGCACATCAATTTGGGGCCAAGCTGTTTTCTAGCAACGCAATACCACTGACACGGAAGGAAGTATTTGCTATGAAATTAAACAAAACTCCAAGTTATCATGATTATTGTGAAGTTGTAAATATATCTTATAGACAAGTTATTATTTTTAAATACTTACTTGTTATGACAGTTGGAGGTGGAGTTGCTACAATTGTAGTGTTATGTCCAATAGCTGTTGAATCTGTAATGTCAGTGTATGTTATAGATCTTTTTACACATAAACTTTCTAAATGGGTCCAATTTTATTTACTCTTGCAGTGTTTGTGAACATCAGTAGCTGACAACACATAAACTTGGACCCAAAATGTATTCTAGCAACGTAATTCCACTGAGTCTGACTAGGTTTAAAATCATTTCTGATAATTAATTTATATCTTAACTTTAAAAAATCATACTAATAAAAATGAAATAATTTTGTTGTTAGATACGTACCGGTTACTATAGATGTAATTGGGATGGCTGTAGGGTTCTGCTGTGTTGGAGCAGCAGTTGTTGAGTCTAGAAAGATAAAATCATAATTAATTCATTCCTGATGGCAGGAAAAAAATCATTCAGACCAATTTCATTCATTTAAAACACATGTTATATAATAACTTACTAGTTACTAAAGTTGTTGGTGTTGGTAGGACGGTAGTGTTCTGTTCAAGAGTTGTTAAATCTGCAATGATACATTTTAAATAAACATTTTTAATGATCACTATCTCTGGATTGATGATGACATCATTATTTTTGAAGCCACCACAACATAATATTTGTATTCCCAACTGATCTAAAAAATATTTGTAAGCTCTGTCCACTGTAAACAAAACTTAAAGTAATGTGATTAATATAATCAGTACGATTAGCTAAACAGTTGTTGACTTGCTAAAACATTTCTAAAAAGTTGTATCTACTTTGAACACATATTTTAGCTTCATGTCTAAATACTTACTGGTTAATGTTGTTGGTGTTGAGAGAATTGTTGTGTTTAGTTGTGTTGTAGCAGCAGTTGTTGAATCTAGAAAATGTTTTAAGTATTTATTTATGACATTAAACAGAACTTCAAGTTATAATGATTAAACATAAATTCAAATACTTACTGGTGGTTACAGCACTTGTTGGAGTTGTTACAATTGTAGTGTTCTGTCCAACAGTTGTTGAATCTGTAATGTCAGCGTATGTTATAGACCTTTTCACACATGACAACCTAAACATTCTAAATGGGTCCAAGTTTTTTTCCTGTTGCAGTGTTTGTGAATATCAGTAGCTGACAGCACATCAATTTGGGGCCAAGCTGTTTTCTAGCAACGTAATACCACTGACACGGAAGGAAGTATTTGCTATGAAATTAAACAAAACTCCAAGTTATCATGATTATTGTGAAGTTGTAAATATATCTTATAGACAAGTTATTATTTTTTAAATACTTACTTGTTATGACAGTTGATGGAGTTGCTACAATTGTAGTGTTATGTCCAATAGTTGTTGAATCTGTAATGTCAGTGTATGTTATAGATCTTTTTACACATAAACTTTCTAAATGGGTCCAATTTTATTTACTCTTGCAGTGTTTGTGAATATCAGTAGCTGACAGCACATCAATTTGGGGCCAAGCTGTTTTCTAGCAACGCAATACCACTGACACGGAAGGAAGTATTTGCTATGAAATTAAACAAAACTCCAAGTTATCAAGATTATTGTGAAATTGTAAATATATCTTATAGACCAGTTATTATTTTTAAATACTTACTTGTTATGACTGTTGGTGGAGTTGTTAAAATTGTAGTGTTATGTCCAATAGTTGTTGAATCTGTAATGTCAGTGTATGTTATAGATCTTTTCACACTTGACAACATAAACATTCTAAATGGGTTTTATTTACTCTTGCAGTGTTTGTTAATAATCAGTAGCTGACAGCACGTACACTTGGACCCACAATGTTTTCTAGCAACGTAATTCCACTGAGTCTGACGAGGTTTAAAAACATTTCTGGTAATTCATTTATATCTTAACTTTAAAAAATATTATTGTCTCCGCCAGGCCGAAAGGCATGGCGAGAGAGTATGTTTTGCCCCCTGTCCGTCCGTCCGTGTGTCCGTCCGTCCGTGTGTCCGTCATTCTGTCATTTTGTGTACAGCTAATCTCCGGCACCGTTGGCTTGATCGCAGCGAAACTGTGCACACACACTCCCTGGATGCCAGAGCAGAACCTCTGCCCCAAATTTTTCAAATTAGCCTTTTATAGCGCCACCAGGAGGCCGCTTTTTGCAAAACACATTTCTTGACAGTACTCCTACAGATTTTATCCAAACATCACGCAAATCAGTACACAGTATCTCTATAGTCATGTGATCAACACGGATCTGTCCAATTTTCCATATTTCATCCTGATTGGCTAAGGTTGGCTTCCAAAGTTTGCAGGATTACTCCGTTTTCAACAAAATGCCTCAAATCATGAACGCAGCTTGCGATTTCCGTGAGATTTCACACGCACATTCCCACTAGGCCGAGAAAGAAATGCCACTTGAAAATGTTCAAATCAGCCTCATGGTGGCGCTATAAATGGACGATTTGTGTTTTTAACTATAACTGCACCGATCTGCATGAAACTTTGCACGCACACTCCCTAGAGGCCAAGGAAAAACAACTGCCCTGCATTTTTCACATTTGCCTTTCATAGCGCCACCAGGAGGCCGACTTATGTAAAACACATTTTTTGATATTAAGCCTTCAGCATTTATCCAAATTTCACGCACATCGGTACACATGATCTCTATAGTCATGTGATCACGATGGATCTTTTGAAATTTTCATATTCCATCCTGATTGGCTAACATTGACATCTAAAGTTTGCAGCAGTGGCCCGTTTTGAACAAAATGCCACAAATCATGAATGCAGCGTCCGATTGTGGTGACACTTTGCACGCACATTCGCACTACATTGAAGAACAAATGCCACCCTTTAACATTGCCCTATTATAGCGCCACCAGGAGGCCAATTTTGCAACACTTTTCTTTTTTATATTACTCCTACAAATTCAAACATCATGCAAATCAGTACACATATAGTCAAGTGATCAAGATGGTTCCGTCCAATTTTTCATATTCCATCCTGATTGGCTAATTCCGAACATTGCTGCCCCACAATAACCTACCTGACCTGGCGGAGACCTGTGCTCCGAGGAGCACTTTTTCTAGTTAAAAATGCAATCATTTTTTTTGTTAGATAGGCTACTTACTGGTTACTATAGATGTAATTGGGATGGCTGTAGTGTTCTGCTGTGTTGTAGCAGCAGTTGTTGAGTCTAGAAAGATAAAATCATAATTAATTCATTCCTGATGGCAGGAAAAAAATAATTCAGACCAATTTCATTCATTTAAAACACATGTTATATAATAACTTACTAGTTGCAGAAGTTGTTGGTGTTGGTAGGGCGGTAGTGTTCTGTTCAAGAGTTGTTGAATCTGTAATTATATATTTTAAATAAACATTTATAATGATCACTGGTCAATACTAGTCTCTGGATTGATGATGACATATTTATTTTTGAAGCCACTACAACATAATATTTGTATTCTCAGCCCATTTTTTTTATAAACAAGCTCTATCCGCTTTAAACAAAACTTAAAGTAATCTGATTCATATCATCAGTAAGATTAGCTAAACAGCTGTTGGCTTGCTAAAACATTTCTAAAAAGTTGTATCTACTTTGAAAACATATTTTAGCTTCATGTCTAAATACTTACTGGTTACTAATGTTGTTGGTGTTGAGATAATTGTTGTATTTAGTTGTGTTGTAGCAGGAGTTGTTAAATCTAGAGAATGTATTAAGTATTTATTATGAAATTAAACAGAACTTCAAGTTATAATGATTAAACATTCATTCAAATACTTACTGGTGGTTACAGCACTTGCTGGAGTTGTTACAATTGTAGTGTTCTGTCCAATAGTTGTTGAATCTATAATGTCAGCGTATGTTATAGATCTTTTCACACATGACAACCTAAACATTCTAAATGGGTCCAAGTTTATTTCCTGTTGCAGTGTTTATGAATATCAGTAGCTGACAGCACATCAATTTGGGGCCAAGCTGTTTTCTAGCAACGCAATACCACTGACAAGGTAGGTCTAGAAAATATTTCTAAGAATTAATTTATATCTTATGAGCTGTCTTTATCTTATTTATATCACATTTTAACTTGAATTCTAAACACAAAACACTTAAGTTGTTTGTGTTACTAAATCTTACAAACATATTTTCGTAATGATTTCATATTAATCATTATTTTTTAAGTACTTATACTGTTTACGAAATTTGATGTTGTGATCATTGTAGTGTTCTGTTCACTAGGTGTTGAATCTGTAAGGAAACGTTTATGTACACTGACTTTATGTTTCTCATCCGAAAAGAAAACATTCAACCAATTTTCTTGTTATATACTTACTGGATACTAAATATGTTGTCGTGACGACTGTAATATTCTGTTGTGTTGTAGCAGCAGTTGTTGAATCTAGAGAGATAAAATCATAATTCAGTTATTCCCAATGCGGGAAAATGAAAATCTGAATATTCAGATCAAACAGACTTCAAGTTATTAATGAATGATTTAATTTCAAAGATTAAAACACATGCCATATAAATACTTACCAGTTTCTGAAGTTGATGGTGTTGGTAGGACTGTAGTGTTCGGTTCAGTAGTTGTTGAATCTGTAATGATATATTTTATATACATTTGTAAAGACAAGTGATCTTTATCAAACTCTGGATTGATGATGAGAACGGTTAAGAGAGGAGTATGACTCTTAGCAGAGATTTGTACTCTACAGAGTGCTCCTTTTGAATAAGTCTTTTGGAGACTGTTAAGATTAGTACATAGCTTAGAGAATTTAAATAATGTTCTCTCTCTGTACCGGCAATGACATAGTGAGGAATGCTGGGATTCCCAGCACATGAGTCAGCATATGGTGTCACTGTGATGGTAAAGGTCTGGCCACAGTGCATGTTGGGTATCTGACAGCTAGTACTGTTGGTGTAGCAGTAATATATGTGTCCATCCTGGCCCACCGCTGTCACGTTGTAAGCTGTGGCACTGGGGCTTCCCACCCAGGTCACATGGGTTGAGTTGGGAGGACACACCAGAATGGCAGTAACGTTATATGGGGCACACAGGGCTGGGAAGAGAAAAAAAAAAGGAGTAAGAAAGTGAATGAGAATCATCTTTATTGTCACATCACAGGTTTACAGGTGTAAAAAGTGAGTGAAATTTGTCATTGTGCAAGCTCCATCGTTTTTGTTGTTTTCAGGAAGAGATCAAGAGAAACAGATAAAGAAGAGGGAGAAGAGGGGGGGCAGGGAGAGCAAGGCGAGAAAGAAAGTAAAACAGAGAAACATGATGAGGATAAGAAAAAAAATAAGATATTTACATATATACATACACATTGCTGGTACAGTATGTACATGATATTAGACATTAAGGTGTGAATGTGTGGATAATTAGGAAAATGTTTACCGGACGGCTGCAAAATATAAAGAAAACATGTACTTGTTGGATCTTGCTATGGGGATAACATGCAATAAAATAAAGACTTATTTTAAATGTACAATTCTATTCAAGTTTGTACAATTTACTCTGTAAGAGCTGAACATTATTTTAAGTGATGGATGTACTGTGACCATAAATCTATTATACTGTCTTTATTTCCTTTGTTGCTTTTTGTTATTGTTCATATACTGTAAATTGTTGTATCTTAATTTTTTGCTATTATTACTATTATGTTATACATTACTCCCCTTATGCTCTGGCATTTTTTTGTGTTAAAAAAATAAATAAATGAGTACATTACATTAAATTTCAAGAAGTACATTTACATCTTAGCAGGGTAACACACACACACACACACACACACACACACACACACACACACACACACACACACACACACACACACACACACACACACACACACACACACACACACACACACACTTACAACTTAATGTACTGTATATTTCCAGAAGCTTCCAACATGAGATTCATTCAAGTCACCCATCATGAGCTAAACTTTTATCCATTCATTCCACTTCAATCTTCCTGAAGAAAATAAGACCCATAAGGTCCTAAGCGGAATTAAAGTGTGTTTGGTCTTTGGTGTGTGTGTAGTGGTCGATAGCGTTAGAAGTACTCCTTCTAACGCTATGGACCAGAGCTAGTGTGTGTGTAAACATAATGTTCTCCATCTCATACCTGAGCTGAACTTCCGGGCCAGACTCGGGTCACTGGAGCAGTTGCCATTGATAGCCTTAACGTCTACAGTGTAGATGGTGCCACACATGATGCTTGTAAGAGTACAATGGAGTTCAGAGGACAGGCAGGTGGCGTTGCCTTGACTACTTGAGGCAGAAACATAGTATTGTACTGCTCCCTTGTGGCCAGACCAGGACACAACAGCATTGTTGATGATACATTCAGGAGCTACAGAGATGTTCGAAGGAACACATGGCACTACAAAGAGAAGAAAAATTAAATGTTAAACAAACTTTGGATTAAAGCAATAATGTACTGAGCTAACATGAAAAAATCTAACTGGGCTCCAAGATATCATGAAGAAAAATGTAAATGAACATGATTTGAATCTCAAAATGAATAAGGAGACATGGGGCAACTTATTTCTTCCTTCCACCCGCCCTTTACTCAATTTATGCATTCATCCATAACTAGATTTTTAATCATACAATTGAATTATTATTATGACTCCCAGAGAGAAAAAACAAATCAGCATTACGGTGTCTTTGGTGAACATCTCACCTGTTTTCAGATCCACAGCTGAACTTGGTTGTCTGTGACAACCTCTGTCAACAGCTACAACAGTGACAGAGTAGTTTTCACCACAGTATAGATCAGTGAAAGAGCAGGAGTTTGCATTGCTTGAGTTACAGGTGTGGATGTGTCCATCATGTGTTGTTGCTGTTGCTATGTACATGTCTGCTCCTGTGTCAGGGGACCAGGACACTGTATTAACCCCGCATAATGTAGAAACAGAAACATTACTGGGTGGGCAGGGACCTGGAGACATAAGAGGGAAGAAGTGGAGAAAAATAAAGTTTATTGTCTTTGACGCTTTGTTGAACTGTTGGAGATTATTCAGATTAGTACATAGTTTTTAGATTTTAAGTCTTGTTGCTGCTCTGTACCTGCAATGAACTGATAAGGAAAGCTGGGATTCCCAGCACATGAGTCAGCATATGGTGTCACTGTGATGGTAAAGGTCTGGCCACAGTGCATGTTGGGTATCTGACAGCTGGTACTGTTGGTGTAGCAGTCATTTATATGTCCATCCTGGCCCACCGCTGTCACATTGTAAGCTGTGTCACTGGGGTTTCCTACCCAGGTCACATGGGCTGAGTTGGGACACACCAGACTGGCAGTAACATTGTCTGGGGGCCTGGCACATGGGGCTTGAAAGAGAAAAAAATAATAAGGATATATGCTGTGAGGAGCTGGAGATGAAAATAAAAGACATGCATCTGGCGCATGCTTACATTGGTAAACAATTTAAATTAATGGAGTTGACAGAATTGTTGTGTTGTGTTGTGTTGTGTTGTAAATATATTATCTCAGATGTAAATAGAAAAAGTGCTCCTCGGAGCACAGATCTCCGCCAGGTCGGGTAGGTTATTGTGGCATCCTGGTGGTGCTATAATAGAGCGTCGCAGTTCCCGCCCACTTCCTGTTTTTTTTGGTGCCGGAAGAAAAAACTCAATGCATTTTTCCATTGACATTTCCAAAAATATTTATATCTATTAATTTAAGCCTCGAATCAAGCCATCATGACATGACATGAATCATGACCATAAACGTTTGATTCTGTGATTTTTTTTTTGTTGAAAACGGCAAAACAAAGGGTATTTATTAAATATAGTATATCATATAATTAAATATAAAATTAAAAAAAATCACAGAAAAAAACGTTTTATGGTCATGATTCATGTCATCTCGTGATGGCTTGATTCGAGGCTTAAATTAATAGATATAAATATTTTTGGAAATGTCAATGGAAAAATGCATTGAGTTTTTTCTTCCGGCACCAAAAAAAACAGGAAGTGGGCGGGAACTGCGACGCTCTATAGAGACACACGGGGACTACAAATTTCACGCCCACTTTTGAGACAGCGCCGCTACTCGAGGTCCGTTAGAACGATGAACTGCAGCTGCCAATGCAATCCCTATGAGAGGATATGAGAATTAGCCTACTTTTGAAATATTCCTACATTAACTGGAGACGATATTGATTTAAATAAAAATATGTTTCCAAATGTATGGAGTGTCTTTGTCAACATATCTTCTTGTTTTCTTAATAGTTGATGTGTTTCACATTTAATTTGCCACTTTAACGAGTTACCCATAATGCTAACACAGCAGAGGGTAGACAGCAGACAGGCATTTCAGTGACATCACTGTCTTTACGAGCGCCGAGCGCCGACCGACAGCGTACCCACTGTAGAGGCAGGAGAGGCGGTCGCCTGCCCAACTAAGGTCTCGCCTCCCCTAAAAAAATAAATAACCCGAAAATGTGTCATTGCGTGCTTATTGTCCTCAAAGTCACGCATCCAACAAGCTTTGAACTGAGCAGATTGGACCTTCTGTTCCAGAGATAATGACCAAAACCTATTGAAAACGGCCACTTTCGCCAGTTTTCTGGGTATTGAAAACCTCAAGGGATGCGTCCGTGATGCGACCACTTAAAGTCTGGATCTCCGATGCTAGCGGTTTTGACATACTGATGGAGTATATTATAGTATATTGTGGGTAGTATATCGAGATGAAAGATATGGGACATTAAAAAGGACAAATTAAACAAATGGGACAGATTATTAGAACACAAAAAAAATCGCTACAGCCTCAGTAGTTAACCAGTGAAATGACGGTATTTTACAATGCCTCTCATAGAGATTGCATTGAGAGCTGCAGTTCATCTTTCTAACGGACCCCGAGTGTCAAAAGTCGGCGTGGATTTGTAGGCCTTCCGCTTCCGGCCGTGTGTCTCTATAGGCCAATGTGAAAAGGGTGCCATTTCTTCTTAGGCCTTTCATGGCAATCGGACACTGCATTCATGATTTGAGGCATTTTGTTCCAAAAATGTGTTTTGCTAAATTAGACCTGCTGGTGGCGCATATTTGAGCTTTATGTCTACTTTATTGTTACAGTTGTGTGTGTTGTTACAGTTGTAGTGCTTTGTTCAAAAGGTGTTGTGTAATGACAGATTATTTTATATAACATTTCCAATGATTCATTTATATCTCATATAACATTTCAAACAGATTTGTATCGCTATACATTTTGAAGACTTACTGGTTACTAAAGTTGTTGGCATTGTTACAGTTGTAGTGTTCTGTCCAGTAGTCGTTGAATCTATAATTACAATGTTTGTTTATCAAAACATTTCTAATGATTTACAGTAAACATTTTACAAACATTTTAAACAGTACTCAGTACTGTATGTATAGATTTTGAATACTTACTAAATACTAAAGTTGTCTGTGTCGTTAAGACTGTAGTGTTCTGTTCAACAGTTGTTGAATCTGTAAATGACAATGAAATTGAAACGTTTAAGTTCTCTTGATTATTGTAAAGTTAAAAATTGATCTTGTGGACACATTTTAAATATTAGTATAGTTTAATATAGTCTGCATGTATACTGGTTGCAAAAGTTTGTAGTGTTCTGTACACTAGGTGTTGAGTCTGCAATTAAATGTTTATTTACACACATTTTATGTGCCATGACACGTCTCAACATGTTGGAATTATTATGTTGTGATGATGTTGACATGATTAAAATGAGTTTTTTAATACTTACTGTTTACGACAGCTGTTACACTTGTAGTGTTCTGTTCAGTAGTTGGCGAATCTGAAATGGCAGATTATTTTATATAAAGCAGACACGGTACTTTGTGTACCGTGTCTGCTTATCAGCTTGCCAGATGTTGCCTGCATGCGCTGATCAACTGAACAGTCAGTGTGTTCAGGTTCCATATCCAGCATTGGCCGGGTTATTATGTGGGTGAAATATGCTCTCTCTCGCTACCTCCCTTCCTCCCCCCTCTCACTCTCCCTCCTCCTCCCTCCTTTCCCTGTCCCTCTCCCCTCCGTCCGTCCGTCCGTCCCTCCCTCTCTCACTCAACATCCATTCCTCTCCCCCTCTTCCCTCCGTTCCTCCCTTCCCCTCTCCCTGTCTCCCTCTCTCGCTCTGCCTCCCTCCTTCCCTTCCCTTCCGTGCCCTCTACCTCTCTTGCTGATCGAGCTCTCTCTCCCTCCCCCCTCTTGCTATGTTCATATTAGGACATAATCAACAACCACAATTGGAACTTTATATAGTATATTCCAAATATTATATAAACATATCTGTATTTATAGATGTAGAATACTTACTAGTTACAACAGTTGTTGGGGGTGTTACAGTTGTAGTGTTCTCTCCAATAGTTGTTAAATCTGTAAAGACAGATTGTTTTATAGAAAACATTTCAAACAGCTCTCAGTGTTGTATGTATAGAATTTGAACACTTACTAGTTATTAAAGTTGCTGGTGTTGTTAAGACTGTAGTGTTCTGTTCAATAGTTGTTGAATCTGTAAAGACATTTGTTATAATTCATTTATAGCTATGAAAGAATGTATAGCTTAGGCTACGTAAACATATTTCAAATATTTCCATCATGTTTTAGCTTTATGCCTAAACCCTTTATGATTAATGAAGGTATTTGCATTTGACATAATTATTATGTTACATTATATTATGTTGTAAATATGTGTATGTGTTATTTTTTAAATACTTACTGGTTACAACAGTTGTTGGTGTTGTTAGAGTTGTAGTATTCTGTTCAATAGTTGTTGAATCTGTAATTACAATTCATTTTAACTAAATATTTCTAATTATTTAAATATCTTATATAAACATTTGAAACAGGTTTTCTCAGTGCCGTATGTATAGATTTTGAACACTTACTAGTTACTAAAGTTGTCACCGTGGTTAAGACTGTAGTGTTCTGTTCAATAGTTGTTGAATCTGTAATTACAGTTTATTTTAAGCTATACAAATACAACTTTAAAAAACTAAACCTGTCCAAGATATTGTGAAGTTTTAAATCGATTTTGTAAACACATTAAACTTTAATATTATATATTTACTGGTCATGAAGGTTGTTGGTGTTGCGACATGTGTAGTATTCTGTTCACTAGGTGTTGAGTCTGTAATGACATTTTAATTTACACATTGTCAACATATTGGAAAAGAAATATTCAACCAACGTTGTTGGTAGATATTCTAGTGTATCCATAATACAGTATAATATCAATTTACATACACAGTCCTAGAATCTATAATCATATTTCTTACCAGTTGGGGGACTTGATGTTGGACATATCACAAGATCTGTTTTACAAGAAAATAGAGATTGTTTTTTGGGACCACATAAACTGCAAAGTCATGAGTTTTAATTTAAGTGGAAGTAAAAATTGACCCGTACAGGTCAATCTTTAGTACACACAGCATATTTACACACTTAACTTGAACGTAATGCTTCCTATAAATAGGATTCCAGTACTTACCGGAGTACAGCTGGCAGTACTCCCCATCTGGTGGAATGGCATTGATGCATCTACATGTATCTTCTGTAGTGTTATCACATGTGCCATAGGTGGAGCACATATCACAAGACCAACTATAGTTATCCTCACATGTGCACTGGAAAGTTGCACCCGTTTGTCTGCAAACTAAGAAAAAGATTATAATGGAAAAACAAAATTCATAGTTGAACCAATAGTGAATTTTATAGATTCTGATTCAATTATCAATTCTGCTTATAGATCCGCTTATTTATGAATTCCATCAATGATTCTTTAATGATAAATTCTTGAGTGGAAAATTAGTATTGATTATTCAATCAATCAATCAATCAATCCTACACAAAAATGTATTTTCTGTTTATTAAAGAGATAGAGAGACGGGGAGACCCCTGTTATTGAACAAACACTCTAACCCTAATGCACAATAAAACACATGTCATTCAAAACAAATGAAGGAAACTGTTCCAGAGATTCTAACTTGACAAAGTAATCACATCAATTTGAGAATTGGCAACCATATTCCTTAATGTTCCATTGACACTTACCAGTAGTAATGTTCGCATCAGAGATGTTTACATGCTCAGAGACTTGGACAGGATAAGAGATAATTGTCAGAATGTATCTCAGCTGATCAATTGTGAAGTAGTCTGTAGTGTTCACCTCAAAATCAATCAGGTATTCATAAACAACTGGAGCAACTGTAGAGAAAAGGTGCATACAATGATATTTAAAAAAAATTACTTGGTATGATTTACTTAAATTTGTATTCAGTGTAGTTCATTTCATTTCCCTTCTTTTTTGTGCAGAGATATGAATTTGCAGAATTTTGCAAAAGACAGACAAATTTAAAATAGTACAATTACACAATGAAAACCATCAAATCGCCAAATGAGCAACACTTCAACATCAACAGTGCTGATCTCAACTTCTACTATGTATTCATACAGCTGTGGTAGTTATGTGGTCAGCAGAATAGTACACAATAAGTCATTTGATTACAAAAATCACTGCAAGCTGTTTATTCTCCAAATACTGTGGTAGTCAACTTTGTTAATACAAATTACGTAAACATAATATTTCAAATATTTCCATCATGTTTTAGCTTTATGCCTAAACCCTTTATGATTAATGAAGGTATTTGCATTTGACATAATTATTATATTATGTTGTAAATATGTGTATGTGTTATTTTTTAAATACTTACTGGTTACAACAGTTGTTGGTGTTGTTAGAGTTGTAGTATTCTGTTCAATAGTTGTTGAATCTGTAATTACAATTCATTTTAACTAAATATTTCTAATTATTTAAATATCTTATATAAACATTTGAAACAGGTTTTCTCAGTGCCGTATGTATAGATTTTGAACACTTACTAGTTACTAAAGTTGTCACCGTGGTTAAGACGGTAGTGTTCTGTTCAATAGTTGTTGAATCTGTAATTACAGTTTATTTTAAGCTATACAAATACAACTTTAAAAAACTAAACCTGTCCAAGATATTGTGAAGTTTTAAATCGATTTTGTAGACACATTAAACTTCAATATTATATATTTACTGGTCATGAAGGTTGTTGGTGTTGTAACATGTGTAGTATTCTGTTCACTAGGTGTTGAGTCTGTAATGACATTTTAATTTACAAATTGTCAACAAATTGGAAAAGAAATATTCAACCAACTTTGTTGGTAGATATTTACTGGTCACTAAATATACTGGCGCTGTGATGACTGTAGCGTTCTGTGTAGTTGAATCTGTATTGTTTATTTTATACACGGTAGTTTGAAGGATTTATTTAAAGTGTTAAGACCTATACTGTTGTATATAATGTACTGTACATAGATATACAGTGGACCATTTTTAAATAAATGGATTCCACATTGTCATTAAAATGTTACCAACCTTACCAGAAACATTTTGTCAACGTTGCCTCAAACATAATTGTGCAGTAGTTAATAAGTCATGCATGTTGGATTGTATTCATAAAACAATGTTTTCCCCAGCTAGACTTGTGGAATGATATTTGGTGTGTTTAATAAAATTCTAGTGTATCCATAATCCAGTATGATATCAATTTACATACACAGTCCTAGAATCTATCATCATATTTCTTACCAGTTGGGGGACTTGATGTTGGACATATCACAAGATCTGTTTTACAAGAAAATAGAGATTGTTTTTTGGGACCACATAAACTGCAAAATCATGAGTTTTAATTTAAGTGGAAGTAAAAATTGACCCGTACAGGTCAATCTTTAGTCAATCTGGGAACCCAGAGCCAGTGAGAATGAAAAACAGCGCCCTCTGCTGTTTGTACTATCTCTCACTGGCTCTGGGACAATGACAACGTAGCACACGTGCGCAAAGGAAACCGGGGTTTTGGTCTGCCTTCAGCTTTCACTTCCGGTGGTGCCACTATGTTTTCATTCCCACTAACAATATTTCTACACGGAACACTAACACCACTTCTCCCAGAGAACATGGATCGTTTTGGTTATAAGCCCACTTGTTTCTATGATGAAAGAGTAAGTTAAAATGTGAATATCTTTCCGTGGTTTTGTCTGCTCCGCGGACGCTATTGTTAAATTAGTTTGGGTTTGTTTCGAGGGGGAAAGATCGACGGACACGTGAATCCCGCCCACTACATTTGATTGGGTAAAGCGCGGCCTGCTTCCTGATCTGAAGGCACGCCCACTTGAAGCCCAGTGCGTACATGTTATGACGAGCCTTCACGACAGATTCCAACGCAGAGCAGAATCTGTTCTTGAGAGATTAATCTTTAGTACACACAGCATATTTACACACTTAACTCGAACGTAATGCTTCCTATAAATAGGATTCCAGTACTTACCGGAGTGCAGCTGGCAGTACTCCCCATCTGGTGGAATGGCATTGATGCATCCACATGTATCTTCTGTAGTGTTATCACATGTGCCATAGGTGGAGCACATATCACAAGACCAACTATAGTCATCCTCACATGTGCACTGGAAAGTTGCACCCGTTTGTCTGCAAACTAAGAAAAAGATTATAATGGAAAAACAAAATTCATAGTTGAACCAATAGTGAATTTTATAGATTCTGATTCAATTATCAATTCTGCTTATAGATCCGCTTATTTATGAATTCCATCAATGATTCTTTAATGATAAATTCTTGAGTGGAAAATTAGTATTGATTATTCAATCAATCAATCAATCAATCCTACACGAAAATGTATTTTCTGTTTATTAAAGAGATAGAGAGACGTGGAGACCCCTGTTATCGAACAAACACTCTAACCCTAATGCACAATAAAACACATGTCATTCAAAACAAATGAAGGAAACTGTTCCAGAGATTCTAACTTGACAAAGTAATCACATCAATTTGAGAATTGGCAAGATATTCCTTTATGTTCCATTGACACTTACCAGTAGTAATGTTCGCATCAGAGATGTTTACATGCTCAGAGACTTGGACAGGATAAGAGATAATTGTCAGAATGTATCTCAGCTGATCAATTGTGAAGTAGTCTGTAGTGTTCACCTCAAAATCAATCAGGTATTCATAAACAACTGGAGCAACTGTAGAGAAAAGGTGCATACAATGATATAAAAAAAAAACTTGGTATGATTTACTTAAATTTGTATTCAGTGTAGTTCATTTCATTTCTTTTTTGTGCAGAGATATGAATTTGCAGAATTTTGCAAAAGACAGACAAATTTAAAATAGTACAATTACACAATGAAAACCATCAAATCGCCAAATGAGCAACATTTCAACATCAACAGTGCTGATCTCAACTTCTACTATGTATTCATACAGCTGGTGTAGTTCTGTTTTACAGAAATGTGATTACAAAAATCACTGCAAGCTGTTAATTCTACAAATACTGTGGTAGTCAACTTTGTTAATACAAATTACAAACTTTTGTAATATATGCCACAATCTCCTTGAAGATGTTTTTAAATGTAATTGTGTGTACTTTGGTTTTGCTTACAAGAGTCAATTCTGCAATCACAGAAACGCCAACAACATACTGTATTCTTACCTATCTATGAGTTTCTCAATGACTAGCTTTTAGTTTCCTTACATTTGTCAGAATATAAAGTTTAATAAAACATATTTTACCTGTAACAGTTATGTTGACTTCTGTGATGTTTATTGAGTCACTGACTCGTATAGGAAGACTAGTGTTGTCCAAGATGTCCTTCAGTTGATGTAACACTTCAACATCAACAGTGCTGATCTCAACTTCAACTATATATTCATACAGCTGTGGTAGTTCTGTGGTCAGCAGAATAGTACACAATAAGGCATTTGATTACAAAAATCACTGCAAGCTGTTTATTCTCCAAATACTGTGGTAGTCAACTTTGATCATATAAATGATCAACCTTTGTAATATATGCCATAATATCCTTGAGGATGTTTTGTGATACAGTAGTATGTAGCCTACTTTGGTTTTGCATACTTGAGTAAATTATGCAATCACATAAACGCCAACAACGTATTGTATTCATACCCATCTATGAATTTCTCAATCACTAGCTTTTATATTTTAGTTTCCTTTGTCAGAATATAAAGTTTAATAAAACATATTTTACCTGTAACAGTTATGTTGATGTCTGTGATGTTTATTGAGTCACTGACTCTTAGGGGAAGACTAGTGTTGTCCAAGATGTTTTTCAGCTGCTGTAGCACTTCAACATCAATAGTACTGATCTCAATTTCAACCACGTATTCATACAGCTGTTGATGTTCTGTAGGGGAATAATACAGTCATTAGATTACAAAATATTTTCCTGATTCAATATGTAATGCTTCACACATAATTTTTCAAGGACAGAATTCTTCAGACTGATATCTAAATCGATATTAATTTGAATGAGAAACTTAATTGTCCTTAGCATTTACTGTATATGTTACTATTCCATTTAATTTGTCATAAATTATTAAGTTTAATAAACTATTCTTACCTGTAACAGTTATGTTGATGTCTGTGATGTTTATTGAGTCACTGACCCTTATGGGAAGACTAGTGTTGTCCAAGAAGTTCTTCAGCTGCCTTAACACTTCAACATCAACAGTACTGATCTCAACTTCAACTATGTATTCATACAGTTGTGGAGGTTCTGTGGGAAAGTAGTGCAAGATAAATAATTGGATTACAAAATATTGTCCTGATTCGATATGCAATGCTTCACATATAATATTTAGGAACAGAATGCTTCAGACTGATATTTTAACAAAGATCAAATTTAATAATAAAAGGGAGACAGACAGACAGACAGACAGACAGACAGACAGACAGACAGACGGGTACACCGGGTATTGCATAACTGGGTGGGGCATGCATTTCCAACTTGCATCGTTCCCGACTAGCATCGTTCCCAAGTAGGGTGGTGCCCAAACGGGCACCGTGCACTTTCCTTTAACTTGTCTTAAATTATAAAGTTTAATAGAATATTCTTACCCATTAAAGTTATATTGACTTCTGTGATGTTTATTGAGTCACTGACTCGTATAGGAAGACTAGTGTTGTCCAAGATGTCCTTCAGTTGATGTAACACTTCAACATCAACAGTGCTGATCTCAACTTCAACTATATATTCATACAGCTGTGGTAGTTCTGTGGTCAGCAGAATAGTACACAATAAGGCATTTGATTACAAAAATCACTGCAAGCTGTTTATTCTCCAAATACTGTGGTAGTCAACTTTGATCATATAAATGATCAACCTTTGTAATATATGCCATAATATCCTTGAGGATGTTTTGTGATACAGTAGTATGTAGCCTACTTTGGTTTTGCATACTTGAGTAAATTATGCAATCACATAAACGCCAACAACGTATTGTATTCATACCTATCTATGAATTTCTCAATCACTAACTTTTATATTTTAGTTTCCTTTGTCAGAATATAAAGTTTAATAAAACATATTTTACCTGTAACAGTTATGTTGATGTCTGTGATGTTTATTGAGTCACTGACTCTTAGGGGAAGACTAGTGTTGTCCAAGATGTTTTTCAGCTGCTGTAGCACTTCAACATCAATAGTACTGATCTCAATTTCAACCACGTATTCATACAGCTGTTGATGTTCTGTAGGGGAATAATACAGTCATTAGATTACAAAATATTTTCCTGATTCAATATGTAATGCTTCACACATAATTTTTCAAGGACAGAATTCTTCAGACTGATATCTAAATCGATATTAATTTGAATGAGAAACTTAATTGTCCTTAGCATTTACTGTATATGTTACTATTCCATTTAATTTGTCATAAATTATTAAGTTTAATAAACTATTCTTACCTGTAACAGTTATGTTGATGTCTGTGATGTTTATTGAGTCACTGACCCTTATGGGAAGACTAGTGTTGTCCAAGAAGTTCTTCAGCTGCCTTAACACTTCAACATCAACAGTACTGATCTCAACTTCAACTATGTATTCATACAGTTGTGGAGGTTCTGTGGGAAAGTAGTGCAAGATAAATAATTGGATTACAAAATATTGTCCTGATTCGATATGCAATGCTTCACATAGAATATTTAGGAACAGAATGCTTCAGACTGATATTTTAACAAAGATCAAATTTAATAATAAAAGGGAGACAGACAGACAGACAGACAGACAGACAGACAGACAGACAGACAGACAGACAGACAGACAGACAGACAGACAGACAGACAGACAGACAGACAGACGGGTACACCGGGTATTGCATAACTGGGTGGGGCATGCATTTCCAACTTGCATCGTTCCCGACTAGCATCGTTCCCAAGTAGGGTGGTGCCCAAACGGGCACCGTGCACTTTCCTTTAACTTGTCTTAAATTATAAAGTTTAATAGAATATTCTTACCCATTAAAGTTATATTGACTTCTGTGATGTTTATTGAGTCACTGACTCGTATAGGAAGACTAGTGTTGTCCAAGATGTCCTTCAGTTGATGTAACACTTCAACATCAACAGTGCTGATCTCAACTTCAACTATATATTCATACAGCTGTGGTAGTTCTGTGGTCAGCAGAATAGTACACAATAAGGCATTTGATTACAAAAATCACTGCAAGCTGTTTATTCTCCAAATACTGTGGTAGTCAACTTTGATCATATAAATGATCAACCTTTGTAATATATGCCATAATATCCTTGAGGATGTTTTGTGATACAGTAGTATGTAGCCTACTTTGGTTTTGCATACTTGAGTAAATTATGCAATCACATAAACGCCAACAACGTATTGTATTCATACCTATCTATGAATTTCTCAATCACTAGCTTTTATATTTTAGTTTCCTTTGTCAGAATATAAAGTTTAATAAAACATATTTTACCTGTAACAGTTATGTTGATGTCTGTGATGTTTATTGAGTCACTGACTCTTAGGGGAAGACTAGTGTTGTCCAAGATGTTTTTCAGCTGCTGTAGCACTTCAACATCAATAGTACTGATCTCAATTTCAACCACGTATTCATACAGCTGTTGATGTTCTGTAGGGGAATAATACAGTCATTAGATTACAAAATATTTTCCTGATTCAATATGTAATGCTTCACACATAATTTTTCAAGGACAGAATTCTTCAGACTGATATCTAAATCGATATTAATTTGAATGAGAAACTTAATTGTCCTTAGCATTTACTGTATATGTTACTATTCCATTTAATTTGTCATAAATTATTAAGTTTAATAAACTATTCTTACCTGTAACAGTTATGTTGATGTCTGTGATGTTTATTGAGTCACTGACCCTTATGGGAAGACTAGTGTTGTCCAAGAAGTTCTTCAGCTGCCTTAACACTTCAACATCAACAGTACTGATCTCAACTTCAACTATGTATTCATACTGTTGTGGAGGTTCTGTGGGAAAGTAGTGCAAGATAAATAATTGGATTACAAAATATTGTCCTGATTCGATATGCAATGCTTCACATAGAATATTTAGGAACAGAATGCTTCAGACTGATATTTTAACAAAGATCAAATTTAATAATAAAAGGGAGACAGACAGACAGACAGACAGACAGACAGACAGACAGACAGACAGACAGACAGACGGGTACACCGGGTATTGCATAACTGGGTGGGGCATGCATTTCCAACTTGCATCGTTCCCGACTAGCATCGTTCCCAAGTAGGGTGGTGCCCAAACGGGCACCGTGCACTTTCCTTTAACTTGTCATAAATTATAAAGTTTAATAGAATATTCTTACCCATTAAAGTTATATTGACTTCTATGATGTTTATTGAGTCACTGACTCGTATAGGAAGACTAGTGTTGTCCAAGATGTCCTTCAGTTGATGTAACACTTCAACATCAACAGTGCTGATCTCAACTTCAACTATATATTCATACAGCTGTGGTAGTTCTGTGGTCAGCAGAATAGTACACAATAAGGCATTTGATTACAAAAATCACTGCAAGCTGTTTATTCTCCAAATACTGTGGTAGTCAACTTTGATCATATAAATGATCAACTTTTGTAATATATGCCATAATATCCTTGAGGATGTTTTGTGATACAGTAGTATGTAGCCTACTTTGGTTTTGCATACTTGAGTAAATTATGCAATCACATAAACGCCAACAACGTATTGTATTCATACCTATCTATGAATTTCTCAATCACTAGCTTTTATATTTTAGTTTCCTTTGTCAGAATATAAAGTTTAATAAAACATATTTTACCTGTAACAGTTATGTTGATGTCTGTGATGTTTATTGAGTCACTGACTCTTAGGGGAAGACTAGTGTTGTCCAAGATGTTTTTCAGCTGCTGTAGCACTTCAACATCAATAGTACTGATCTCAATTTCAACCACGTATTCATACAGCTGTTGATGTTCTGTAGGGGAATAATACAGTCATTAGATTACAAAATATTTTCCTGATTCAATATGTAATGCTTCACACATAATTTTTCAAGGACAGAATTCTTCAGACTGATATCTAAATCGATATTAATTTGAATGAGAAACTTAATTGTCCTTAGCATTTACTGTATATGTTACTATTCCATTTAATTTGTCATAAATTATTAAGTTTAATAAACTATTCTTACCTGTAACAGTTATGTTGATGTCTGTGATGTTTATTGAGTCACTGACCCTTATGGGAAGACTAGTGTTGTCCAAGAAGTTCTTCAGCTGCCTTAACACTTCAACATCAACAGTACTGATCTCAACTTCAACTATGTATTCATACAGTTGTGGAGGTTCTGTGGGAAAGTAGTGCAAGATAAATAATTGGATTACAAAATATTGTCCTGATTCGATATGCAATGCTTCACATAGAATATTTAGGAACAGAATGCTTCAGACTGATATTTTAACAAAGATCAAATTTAATAATAAAAGGGAGACAGACAGACAGACAGACAGACAGACAGACAGACAGACAGACAGACGGGTACACCGGGTATTGCATAACTGGGTGGGGCATGCATTTCCAACTTGCATCGTTCTCGACTAGCATCGTTCCCAAGTAGGGTGGTGCCCAAACGGGCACTGTGCACTTTCCTTTAACTTGTCATAAATTATAAAGTTTAATAGAATATTCTTACCCATTAAAGTTATATTGACTTCTGTGATGTTTATTGAGTCACTGACTCGTATAGGAAGACTAGTGTTGTCCAAGATGTCCTTCAGTTGATGTAACACTTCAACATCAACAGTGCTGATCTCAACTTCAACTATATATTCATACAGCTGCGGTAGTTCTGTGGTCAGCAGAATAGTACACAATAAGGCATTTGATTACAAAAATCACTGCAAGCTGTTTATTCTCCAAATACTGTGGTAGTCAACTTTGATCATATAAATGATCAACCTTTGTAATATATGCCATAATATCCTTGAGGATGTTTTGTGATACAGTAGTATGTAGCCTACTTTGGTTTTGCATACTTGAGTAAATTATGCAATCACATAAACGCCAACAACGTATTGTATTCATACCTATCTATGAATTTCTCAATCACTAGCTTTTATATTTTAGTTTCCTTTGTCAGAATATAAAGTTTAATAAAACATATTTTACCTGTAACAGTTATGTTGATGTCTGTGATGTTTATTGAGTCACTGACTCTTAGGGGAAGACTAGTGTTGTCCAAGATGTTTTTCAGCTGCTGTAGCACTTCAACATCAATAGTACTGATCTCAATTTCAACCACGTATTCATACAGCTGTTGATGTTCTGTAGGGGAATAATACAGTCATTAGATTACAAAATATTTTCCTGATTCAATATGTAATGCTTCACACATAATTTTTCAAGGACAGAATTCTTCAGACTGATATCTAAATCGATATTAATTTGAATGAGAAACTTAATTGTCCTTAGCATTTACTGTATATGTTACTATTCCATTTAATTTGTCATAAATTATTAAGTTTAATAATATTTAGGAACAGAACGCTTCAGACTGACATTTTAATAAAGATCAAATTTAATAATAAAAGGGAGACAGACAGACAGACAGACAGACAGACAGACAGACAGACAGACGGGTACACCGGGTATTGCATAACTGGGTGGGGCATGCATTTCCAACTTGCATCGTTCCCGACTAGCATCGTTCCCAAGTAGGGTGGTGCCCAAACGGGCACCGTGGACTTTCCTTTAACTTGTCATAAATTATAAAGTTTAATAGAATATTCTTACCCATTAAAGTTATATTGACTTCTGTGATGTTTATTAAGTCACTGACTCGTATAGGAAGACTAGTGTTGTCCAAGATGTCCTTCAGTTGATGTAACACTTCAACATCAACAGTGCTGATCTCAACTTCAACTATATATTCATACAGCTGCGGTAGTTCTGTGGTCAGCAGAATAGTACACAATAAGGCATTTGATTACAAAAATCACTGCAAGCTGTTTATTCTCCAAATACTGTGGTAGTCAACTTTGATAATATAAATGATCAACCTTTGTAATATATGCCATAATATCCTTGAGGATGTTTTGTGATACAGTAGTATGTAGCCTACTTTGG
The DNA here is from genome assembly GCF_963280865.1 of Gymnoscopelus braueri. Classification (NCBI taxonomy): domain Eukaryota; kingdom Metazoa; phylum Chordata; class Actinopteri; order Myctophiformes; family Myctophidae; genus Gymnoscopelus; species Gymnoscopelus braueri. The sequence goes on along the minus strand of NC_137616.1, from coordinate 32,484,144 downwards.
TTTTGCATACTTGAGTAAATTATGCAATCACATAAACGCCAACAACGTATTGTATTCATACCTATCTATGAATTTCTCAATCACTAGCTTTTATATTTTAGTTTCCTTTGTCAGAATATAAAGTTTAATAAAACATATTTTACCTGTAACAGTTATGTTGATGTCTGTGATGTTTATTGAGTCACTGACTCTTAGGGGAAGACTAGTGTTGTCCAAGATGTTTTTCAGCTGCTGTAGCACTTCAACATCAATAGTACTGATCTCAATTTCAACCATGTATTCATACAGCTGTTGATGTTCTATAGGGGAATAATACAGTCATTAGATTACACAATATTTTCCTGATTCAATATGTAATGCTTCACACATAATTCTTCAAGTACAGAATTCTTCAGACTGATATCTAAATCAATATTAATTTGAATGAGAAACTAAATTGTCCTTAGCATTTACTGTATATGTTACTATTCCATTTAATTTGTCATAAATTATTAAGTTTAATAAACTATTCTTACCTGTAACAGTTATGTTGATGTCTGTGATGTTTATTGAGTCACTGACCCTTATGGGAAGACTAGTGTTGTCCAAGAAGTTCTTCAGCTGCCTTAACACTTCAACATCAACAGTACTGATCTCAACTTCAACTATGTATTCATACAGTTGTGGAGGTTCTGTGGGAAAGTAGTGCAAGATAAATAATTGGATTACAAAATATTGTCCTGATTCGATATGCAATGCTTCACATAGAATATTTAGGAACAGAATGCTTCAGACTGACATTTTAATAAAGATCAAATTTAATAATAAAAGGGAGACAGCCAGACAGACAGACAGACGGGTACACCGGGTATTGCATAACTGGGTGGGGCATGCATTTCCAACTTGCATCGTTCCCGACTAGCATCGTTCCCAAGTAGGGTGGTGCCCAAACGGGCACCGTGCACTTTCCTTTAATTTGTCATAAATTATAAAGTTTAATAGAATATTCTTACCCATTAAAGTTATATTGACTTCTGTGATGTTTATTGAGTCACTGACTCGTATAGGAAGACTAGTGTTGTCCAAGATGTCCTTCAGTTGATGTAACACTTCAACATCAACAGTGCTGATCTCAACTTCAACTATATATTCATACAGCTGTGGTAGTTCTGTGGTCAGCAGAATAGTACACAATAAGGCATTTGATTACAAAAATCACTGCAAGCTGTTTATTCTCCAAATACTGTGGTAGTCAACTTTGATCATATAAATGATCAACCTTTGTAATATATGCCATAATATCCTTGAGGATGTTTTGTGATACAGTAGTATGTAGCCTACTTTGGTTTTGCATACTTGAGTAAATTATGCAATCACATAAACGCCAACAACGTATTGTATTCATACCTATCTATGAATTTCTTAATCACTAGCTTTTATATTTTAGTTTCCTTTGTCAGAATATAAAGTTTAATAAAACATATTTTACCTGTAACAGTTATGTTGATGTCTGTGATGTTTATTGAGTCACTGACTCTTAGGGGAAGACTAGTGTTGTCCAAGATGTTTTTCAGCTGCTGTAGCACTTCAACATCAATAGTACTGATCTCAATTTCAACCACGTATTCATACAGCTGTTGATGTTCTGTAGGGGAATAATACAGTCATTAGATTACAAAATATTTTCCTGATTCAATATGTAATGCTTCACACAGAATTTTTCAAGAACAGAATTCTTCAGACTGATATCTAAATCAATATTAATTTGAATGAGAAACTAAATTGTCCTTAGCATTTACTGTATATGTTACTATTCCATTTAATTTGTCATAAATTATTAAGTTTAATAAACTATTCTTACCTGTAACAGTTATGTTGATGTCTGTGATGTTTATTGAGTCACTGACCCTTATGGGAAGACTAGTGTTGTCCAAGAAGTTCTTCAGCTGCCTTAACACTTCAACATCAACAGTACTGATCTCAACTTCAACTATGTATTCATACAGTTGTGGAGGTTCTGTGGGAAAGTAGTGCAAGATAAATAATTGGATTACAAAATATTGTCCTGATTCGATATGCAATGCTTCATAGAATATTTAGGAACAGAATGCTTCAGACTGACATTTTAATAAAGATCAAATTTAATAATAAAAGGGAGACAGACAGACAGACAGACAGACAGACAGACGGGTACACCGGGTATTGCATAACTGGGTGGGGCATGCATTTCCAACTTGCATCGTTCCCAAGTAGGGTGGTGCCCAAACGGGCACCGTGCACTTTCCTTTAACTTGTCATAAATTATAAAGTTGAATAGAATATTCTTACCCATTAAAGTTATATTGACTTCTGTGATGTTTATTGAGTCACTGACTCGTATAGGAAGACTAGTGTTATCCAAGATGTCCTTCAGCTGCTGTAACACTTCAACATCAACAGTACTGATCTCAACTTCAACTATGTATTCATATAGTTGTGGAGGTTCTGTGGGGAAATAGTGCAATAATTGGATTACAAAATATTTCCTGATTGCATTATGAATTGCTACAGACAAGAAAATGTAAATCGATGTAAAAAGTAATGGTACATTAATATTGTTTACTTCAACTATGTATTCGTACAGCTGTGGATGTTTTGTGGTCGGCAAAATAGTACAAGATCAGTCATTTAATTACAGCCTCACTAGCCTCATATTTTGACTACGAGCACAGTGTAACATGCAAATAAGTGCTTTCTGAGGCCAACAATCCTTCAATATGGGTTTTAAAATCATCAGTTGATATAAAAAATTGTCAAGTTTCAAGTCCAGATTAAAGCTGCAAGCAGCGATGACCGGGCCCTCGCACCTCTGTTCACATTAGGGGCAAATATCGACCAATCAGAACTGGGATCAGAGCTAAGTAACTCTAATGAAGGACAAGTATTTTCAACCGACTCATGACTCTGTACGACAAACTGTTCAAAAAGGATAGAAATTATGAAATATTTACCAGAATAGGGGGCGTGGCTAAATAACTCCAATGAAGGAGAAGGACTCTCAACCGAATCAAGTGACAGGACTCACAAGTCTGTACGACAAACCGTTTAAAATGTATGGGAAAAAATAGGAACTATCAAATATCGAGCAATTTTGTAGGGGGCGCTATTGAACCATTAGGCCACGCCCCTTTTTGAGACCATTAAAATACATAATTTTTTGCCACGTGTGATGTGTGTGCAAAGTTACAAAACTTTTTGAGTACGTTTAGGCCCTCAAAAACGAGATTTATTTGTGCGAAGAATAATCTTTGCAATTTCAATAGGGCTTCGCACTGGTGCAGTGCTCAGGCCGTAAATAGGAACAAACACCCCCCTCTCATCTACAGTACTTGGCACCATAGACATATAAAGGTAGACGCCTCCTTCGGCTCTGAGGCGTGCTTCCACTTCCTTCCGCTTCAGCAGTGCAAGCTGGAACGTGTGCGTCACAGAAAGGGGGGGGGGGGGGGGCGTTCGGTAGGCCAATCAGAGGCAGGTGGGGCGGGTCTTTTCTTAAGAGGCAGCCGCGCAGCTACTAGTCAGTTAGACGCGCTGTGATTGGCCAGTAGTCAACGCACTGTGATTTGCCAGTAGTCAAGTAGCCCTGCGGAAGAGCCTTGTGTTGAGAAACCAGTCGCTCCAATGAACTGCAGAGGCCAATGAGGTATCTAGGTTTCTATATCTATGCTTGGCACCTCCCAATCAACAGAGGATTGCCAGCACTGCAGAGGAGAGACAGGTGAGGTGATCACCCCAATTAACTTACACCACATTCAATGAACAGAAATGTTTAAAACAAAACGAAAATGGAAGAGCAACATGCAACACCAATGTCCATGAACAAACACTTGGAAACAGTCACTCCCCAAGCCGGCTGGATGACAATGAAAAGGAAGCAGCTGTATAATGTGTCCATGCAGTGTGCAAAGTGCCTGATCAGTGTGTGTCAGTGTGTGTCTGTATAGGGCACAGGCTGCCCTGTGACATATAACATAACAGTAAACAAAAAGAATACAGCCCACCAAATATCTCAGAACCATGCATGATATTAATTGTTGTAAATATTGGACATATTTCACATTTCCCAGTGCCTACCAGTCACAGCCACTTGTCCCTGCACCCTGTTGGCACATTCACCGGCAATGGCAGTGACCCACACGCTGAGGTGTTCATTGCATGAAACACCAGTCACAACGCAGCTGTTGTTGTTACTGGTACAATTATATTCATCTCCATTGTTCCCATAAACCTCTACCAGGTAGGATTCGGCACCAGCCGCAACATCCCAGGTTGTGGTCAGATTGTCAGACTGGCAGTCTGATAATGACTTCACATTTGTTGGTCTACATGGAGCTAGAAGAGAGAGGGGGAGGAGGAACAAAAATGTTATACATATTAAGACATCTGAATATCCATCCTTCTGTGTCAGGATAATAAGCTAGAGAGTGTACTACCTCACAACAAGTGAACTTTGTATTTGATTACCAAACCTTTAAATTAGTACTCACAGGCATGTACTATTGTAGGGGGGCTGACTTCACTGTCACACTCTGTACTTTTGGCATACACAGTGTAATTGTAGGATAGACCACAGTGAGTGTCGAGGAAGAAACATAACGTTCCGGTGGTCCGGCATTCAACAGTCTCCCCACTGCTGCTCACAGATTTGGCCACATAGTCGATGGTGTTGTTGGTGGCCTCCCAGCTGAAGACGACCACATTACTGGCACAGACCACAAATGCCGTGTGATTAGCAGGTGCACAGGGAACTATGAACAACAGGGAAGAGAAAAATGTGTTACACAGTATGTTTGTATGGTGTTCAATCATACACTCTCGTCAAGATTAAATCTATTTATTGCAATGATATATTGTGTTTGGTAGTGTGGCTCAGCTACTGTGATCCAAAACAATCTGCGCAAGCAAGAAAAACTCTGAGATCACAAACCCCCCGAAGCAGAGCCTACATAATACCATTTTATTAAACGGACGTGATAATAGATATATGAACCCTTCAAAGGGCAGAACCTGAAGATACACACAGAATTAAAAGAACATGATACAATATGGACCTGCATTGAATGATATGCTGACTTAGTGAAACCCAAATGCTACTACAGGAGGAGGCTGGGGAGCTAGAGGGAGTTTGTTCACTGATGAGCAGGAATTGTGGTAGCAGCACCGGAGGAACCTGAGCCAGCTGCCATAGGACTGACTTGACGAGGGTAAATTTTGACGGGAGCTTACAGTAACGACGTGTGAGACAGACACCTGCAGTGAAATGACACGCCGCGTTCATGCCTGTGCATTTGTGTGAGGTATAGAGATGTACAGACATTTGAGCATGAGACAGGTGGTGGGAACACAACACTAGTAAGAACAAAGCAACGATGAAAGTAAGTGGAAGTGACTCTGCCATGTTAACCGGTCCATGTGATTGTGCACCCCCTGCCCACACACGCTCACACAGCCAAACAAACAAGCGAGCGCACACGTGAGCATGCATACACACCAGTGTTGAAGAGGGTGTTGTTGTTGGAGACACTCTCGCAGTCGTCAGAGATGGCTGTGACGTGGACCTGGTACTTCGCACCACACTTCAGACTGCTGATGGTACAACTAGTAGAGGCGGAGGTGCAGTTGATTTCTGCGCCCGTGCCGTCGACGGCCATGGCCTTGTAGGAGTTGGCCCCAAACACCGGTCCCCAGGTCACCGTCACTATGCTTATCGTACAGTTGTAGGTCACTGAGATCGAACTTACTTTGTTTATGGCTGTGAGAGATAGAAAAACATGAACAGAGCATAATAATAAAGGATAATGTCTTTTTTGGTAGGAAGATGAAGAGAGGAGGGAGATGGCATGTCTCATAGTACACGTAATTTAGCTTAAATTAACAACTCCTGATAGGCCTACACAGTGCTTAAGCCGTGGACGGGGTCCATGGCACTGCAGCAATGTGGTTGACATTGACAAATTGACTGGTTGATTCACCAGTACATCCTGGTAAGGTAGTTGATTTATAAAACATGTTGCATTGACAGAAAATCTCAAAGTGCAACAAGTTTGAATGCAGTTTGGAGAAACCATGCTGATAAGCAGATGATCAATAAATACTCACTACTGGTTGTGTAAGAGATGTTAGCAGGCTTGCCAGCCACCAGGAAGTTGTTGAATGATGACACTCCAACTACGTAATTGGAGCAAGGCTGCAGATCTGTGATGTCCATAGTCGTAGCTGAAGTTCTACTGATGACCGGGGCGATGCTGGAGTCATCGTTGTCACTGATGGTCACTTGATACAACAGGACATTACTCACAGCAGCCCATGTGACCCTGGCTGTGCTTTTTGACGTTGATGTAAGTTGTAAATCTGTTGGTGGCTGTACCACTGTGAGGAGAGAATATGGGCTGTTAAATCAGTACATTTACAAGTCCCCGCTGTGTGCAAATGTCAATGAAGGGTAATTCGTAGTTTTCTTTTACATAGTGTGCTAATTAGTACCAATTTTCATACTGTACATGTAGGTGAACCCGTATTGTGGGGCTTCATCGTTGAAATTGTGTAGGGGGCACTATTGAGCCATAAGGCCACGGCCCTTTTTGAGACCATCAAAATGTGTAATTTTTCGCCATGTGTGATGTGTGTGCAAAGTTGCGCAACTTTTGAGTATGTTTAGGCCCTCAAAAACGCGATTCATTTATGCAAAAAAATAATATTTGCAATTTCAATGGGGCTTCGCACTGGTGCAGTCCTCGGGCCCTAATAATAATCTTTGCAATTTCAATAGGGCTTGGCACTGGTGTAGTGCTCTGACCCTAATTACATATTCCAAGATGGTAGTCAACTGTACAATCACAACAATCATAGCACATTCCAGTAAAATCCTCTTACAGTACCTGTGTTAGTTATATTGACTTCTGTGATGTTTATTGAGTCACTGACACTTATAGGAAGACTAGTGTTTTCCACGATGTCCTTCAGTTGCCGTAACACTTCAACATCAACAGTGCTGATCTCAACTTCAACTATGTATTCATAGAGTTGTGGTAGTTCTGTGGTCAGCAGAATATATTGTTAATAAGAAACCTAAGTGTGCTTAGATTAGATTTCATATTATGTTAATTTTCCAAAGATTTTAAAGTTGAATAAACTATTCTTACCCGTTAATGTTATATTCACTTCTGTGATGTTTATAGAGTCACTGATTCTTATAGGAAGACTAGTGTTGTCCAATATGTTTTTCAGCTGCTCTAACACTTCAACATCAACAGCACTAATCTCAATTTCAACTATGTATTCATACAGCTGTGGACGTTCTGTAGCGGAATAGTACAAGATAACGAAGTCATTATATTACAAAATATTTTCCTGACTCAATATGCAGTGCTTCACACAGAATTCTCAGGAACATAATTCTTCGAACGGAAATCTAAATCAATATAAATGTTTATAAGAAACTTAGTAATCCTTATATTAGCATTTACTATATATGTTACTTCATCATTTAATTTGTCATCAATTATTACATTTAATAAACTATTCTTACCTGTTAAGATTATATTGACTTCTGTGATGTTTATTGAGTCACTGACTCGTATAGGAAGGCTAGTGTTGTCCAAGATTTCCTTCAGCTGCTGTAACACTTCAACATCAACAGTGCTGATCTCAACTTCAACTATGTATTCATACAGCTGTGGAGGTTCTGTGAGGGAAAAGTACAAGATGAAAGATTGGATTACAAAAAACATTTTCCTGATTCGATATGCAATGCTTCACATAGAATATTTAGCAACAGAATATTTCAGACTAAAATTTTAATCAAGATACAATTTAATAATAACAAAAGGGACACAGGAAGACAGACAGACAGACGGGTACTACGGGTACTCTGACACAGGTACAACGGGTATTGCATAACTGGGTGGGGCATGCATTTCCAACTTGCATCGTTCCTTACTAGCATCGTTCCCAAGTAGGGTGGTGCCTAATGGGCACCGGTTTAGTTTCCTTTAACTTGTCATAAATTGTAAAGTTTAATATAATATTCTTACCTATTAGAGTTATATTGACTTCTGTGATGTTTATTGAGTCACTGACTCTTATAGGAAAACTGGTGTTGTTCACAATGTCCTTCAGTTGCTCTAACACTTCAACATCAACAGTCCTGATCTCAACTTCAGCTATGTATTCATACAGCTGTGGACGTTCTGTGGTCAGCAGAATATAATGTAAATACGAAACTTAAGTGTCCTTACATTAGCTTTGATATTATGTTAATTTGCCATGGATTTTAAAGTTGAATAAAGATTCTTACCCGTTAATGTTATATTCACTTCTGTGATGTTTATAGAGTCACTGACTCTTAGGGGAAGACTAGTGTTGTCCAAGATGTTTTTCAGCTGCTGTAGCACTTCAACATCAACGGCACTAATCTCAATTTCAACTATGTATTCATACAGCTGTGGACGTTCTGTAGCGGAATAGTACAAGATAAATCATTAGATTACGAAATATTTTCCTGACTCAATATGCAGTGCGGCCCCTGCACACAGAATTTTCAGGAACATAATTCTTCAGACGAAAATCTAAATCAATATACATTTTTATCAGAAACGTAATAATCCTTATTAGCATTTACTCTATATGTTACCATTCCATTTCATTATTAAGTTTAATACACTTTTCTTACCTGTTAAGGTTATATTGACTTCAGTGATGTTTACTGAGTCACTGACTCTTATGGGAAGACTAGCGTTGTCCAAGAAGTCCTTCAATTGATGTAACACCTCAACATCAATAGTGCTGATCTCAACTTCAACTATGTATTCATACAGCTGTGGAGGTTCTGTGGTAAATAGTACGAGATTTAAAAAGAAAATCCTGATGTAATATGCAACGCTTCAAGCAGAATTGGAACACAATGCTTCAGACTGAAATCTAAATCAAGATTAATAAGAAACTTAACTATCCTTAAATTAATCTCATTGTACTTTCCTTTAACTTGTTATAAATGATTAAGTTGAATAAACTAATCTTACCTGTTAAGGTTATATTGACTTCAGTGATGTTTATTGAGTCACTGACTCGTATAGGAAGACTAGTGTTGTCCAAGGTGTCCTTCAGCTGCTGTAACACTTTAACATCAACAGTGCTGATCTCAACTTCAACTATGTATTCATACAGCTGTGGAGGTTCTGTAGCGGAATAGTACAAGATAAGTCATTAGATTACAAAATATTTTCCTGACTCAATATGCAGTGCTTAAAGGAATAGTTCACTTTTTCTTTTTTAACTTTTTTTTTAACTTTTTATCGTCTACTCAGGCTTTTGGGAGCACCCCGGACAGTTTTTAAGTTGCTTGATTCAGTATTTAGATATTTGATATTCATTTTATCAGACACGCCCCCTCCCTATAGCCTACAAACCCATTGTAACTTCAAACTCCATTTTAACCATGTTAGATTAATCGGACACTCCCGTCCTTGGTTCTGGTGACTGATATTGTCCTTTCAATACGTGAGGAGACAGTGTTTTTTCAATTACTTTTTCATTTATTTTTAATATGTTTTTTGGGTAAATGAAAAAAAAAAATACAATAAAAAATTTGAATAAACTAAATGAAAAAAGTTATTGAAAAAACACGGCCCCTCACGTATTAGGAGGGCAGGATGAGTCAGCAGAACCAAGGACGGGGTTTTTTGATTAATCTAACATGTTAGTAAATGGAGTTTGAAGTTATAATGGGTTTGTATAGGAAGGGGGCGTGTCTGATAAAATGGATATCAAATATCTAAATACTGAATCAAGCAACTTGAAACTGTTTGGGGGGCTCACAAAAGCCTGAGTAGACGATAAAATGACCCATTTTTTTTTGGGAGAGTGAAATATCCCTTTAACACAGAATTTTCAGGAACATAATTCTTCAGACGAAAATCTAAATCAAGATACTTTTTAGCATTTACTCTATATGTTACTATTCCATTTCATTTGTCATAAAAGTTTAATAAACTATTCTTACCTGTTAAGGTTATATTGACTTCTGTGATGTTTATTGAGTCACTGACTCTTATGGGAAGACTAGTGTTGTCCAAGAAGTCCTTCAGTTGATGTAACACTTCAACATCAACAGTCCTGATCTCAATTTCAACTATGTATTCATACAGCTGTGGGGGTTCTGTGGGAAATAGTACAAGATAAAAAAGTTTTTTTTCCTGTTTTAATATGCAATGCTTCAAGCAGAATTATTAGGAACACAATGCTTCAGACTGAAATCTAAATCAAGATAAACAAGACACTTAACTATCCTTAAATTATACTCATTGTACTTTCCTTTAACTTGTCATAAATTGTAAAGTTTAATACAATATTCTTACCTGTTAAGGTTATATTGACTTCTGTGATGTTTATTGAGTCACTGACTCGTATAGGAAGACTAGGGTTGTCCAAGATGTCCTTCAGTTGATGTAACACTTTAACATCAACAGTGCTGATCTCAACTTCAACTATGTATTCATACAGCTGTGGAGGTTCTGTGGGGAAATAGTAGTTAATAAGAAACTTAAGTGCCCTTATATTAGCTTAATATAATTCGCCATAGATCTTAAAGTTGAATAAACGATTCTTACCCGTTAATGTTATATTCACTTCTGTGATGTTTATTGAGTCACTGACTCTTAGGGGAAGACTAGTGTTGTCCAAGATGTTTTTCAGCTGCTTTAACACTTTAACATCAACAGCACTAATCTCAATTTCAACTATGTATTCATACAGCTGTGGACGTTCTGTAGCGGAATAGTACAAGATAAGTCATTAGATTACAAAATATTTTCCTGACTCAATATGCAATGCTTCACATCGAATTTTCAGGAACACGATTCTACAGATGGAAATCTAAATCAATATACATTTTTATACGAAAGTTATCAATCCTTATATTAGCATTTACTGTATATGTTACTATTCCATTTCATTTGTCATCAAAAAATAATAAACTATTCTTACCTATTAAGGTTATAATGACTTCTGTGATGTTTATTGAGTCACTGACTCTTATGGGAAGACTAGTGTTGTCCAATAAGTCCTTCAGTTGCTGTAACACTTCAACATCAACAGTGCTGATCTCAACTTCAACTACGTATGCATACAGCTGTGGAGGTTCTGTGGGAAATAGTACAAGATGAAAAAATATATAAATCCTTATTTAATATGCAATGCTTCAAGCAGAATTATTAGGAACACAATTTCTTCAGACTTCAGACAGAAATCTAAATCAAGGTTGATAAGAAAATTAACTATCCTTAAATTCATTTCATTGTACTTTCCTTTAACTTGTCATAAATTGTAAAGTTTAATACAATATTCTTACCTGTTAAGGTTATATTGACTTCAGTGATGTTTATTGAGTCACTGACTCGTATAGGAAGACTAGTGTTGTCCAAGATGTCCTTCAGTTGATGTAACACTTCAACATCAACAGAGCTGATCTCAACTTCAACTATGTATTCATACAGCTGTGGTAGTTCTGTGGTCCACAGAATAGAACACAATAAGTCATTGTATTACAAAAATCACTGTAACCTGTTAATTCTCCAAATACTGTGGTAGTCAACTTTGTCGATATAAATTATCAACTTTTATAATATATGCCATAATCTCCTTGAGGATGTTTTTAAATGTGATTGTGTGTACTTTGGTTTTGCTTATGACAGTCAACCAGCAATCACAGAAACTCCGACAAAATACTGATATTCTTACCTATTACCTAGTTTCTCAATGCCTAGCTTTTATATTTTAGTTTCATATAAAGTCTAATAAAACATATTTTACCTGTGACAGTTATGTTGATGTCTGTGATGTTTATTGTGTCACTGACTCTTAGGGGAAGACTAGTGTTGTCCAAGATGTTCTTCAGTTGCTGTAACACTTCAACATCAACGGTGCTGATCTCAACTTCAACTCTGTATTCATACAGCTGTGGACGATCTGTGGGGGAATAGTACAAGATAAAACATTGGATTAAAACAATATTTTCCTGATTCGATATGCCTTGCTTCACATTGAATATTTAGGAACAGAGTACTTTAGACTGATTTTAATCAAGATATCATTTAATAACAATAGGGACACAGACAGACAGACCACCGACCGACAGGTACAACGGGGATACTCTGACATGGGTACAATGGGTATTGCATTACTTGTTTGGGCATCCATTTCCAATCGTTCCCAAGTAGGCTGGTGCCTAACGGGCACCGGTCTAGTTTCCTTTAACGTGGCATACATTATAACGTTTTATAAACTATTCTTACCTGTTAAGGTTATATTGACTTCTGTGATGTTTATTGAGTCACTGACTCTTATAGGAAGACTAGTGTTGTCCAAGATGTTTTTCAGCTGCTGTAACCTTTCAACATCAATAGTACTGATCTCAATTTCTACTATGTATTCATACAGCTGTGGACGTTCTGTAGGGGAATAGTAAAAAATAAGTCATTAGATTACAAAATATTTACCTGATTCAATATGCAATGCTTCAAACAGAATTTTTAAGAAAATAATTCTTCACACTGAAATCTAAATCATTGTTAATTTGAATAAGAAACAGAATTGTCCTTATATTAGCATTTACTGTATACAGTATGTTCTATACCATTTAATTTGTCATAAATTATTAAGTTTAATAAACCATTCTTACCTGTTAAGGTTATATTGACTTCTGTGATGTTTATTGAGTCACTGACTCTTATGGGAAGACTAGTGTTGTAGAAGAAGTCCTTCAGTTGCTGTAACACTTTAACATCAACAGCACTAATCTCAACTTCAACTATGTATGCATACAGCTGTGGAGGTTCTGTGGGAAATAGTACAAGATAAAAAATTAAATAAAAGATCCTTATTTAATATGCAATGCTTCAAGCAGAATTATTAGGAACACAATTGCTTCAGACAGATCTAATTCAAGGTTAATAAGAAAATTAACTATCCTTAAATGTATTTCATTGTACTTTCCTTTAACTTGTCATAAATTGTAAAGTTTAATACAATATTCTTACCTGTTAAGGTTATATTGACTTCATTGATGTTTATTGAGTTACTGACTCGTATAGGAAGACTAGTGTTGTCCAAGATGTCCTTCAGTTGATGTAACACTTCAACATCAACAGAGCTGATCTCAACTTCAACTATGTATTCATGCAGCTGTGGTAGTTCTGTGGTCCACAGAATAGAACACAATAAGTCATTGTATTACAAAAATCACTGTAACCTGTTAATTCTCCAAATACTGTTGTAGTCAACTTTGTCGATATAAATGATCAACTTTGATAATATATGCCATAATCTCCTTGAGGATGTTTTTAAATGTGATTGTGTGTACTTTGGTTTTGCTTATGACAGTCAACCACCAATCACAGAAACTCCAACAAAATACTGATATTCTTACCTACTGTATCTATGAGTTTCTCAATGACTAGCTTTTATATTTTAGTTTCATATAAAGTCTAATAAAACATATTTTACCTGTAACAGTTATGTTGATGTCTGTGATGTTTATTGTGTCACTGACTCTTAGGGGAAGACTAGTGTTGTCCAAGATGTTCTTCAGTTGCTGTAACACTTCAACATCAACAGTGCTGATCTCAACTTCAACTCTGTATTCATACAGCTGTGGACGATCTGTGGGGGAAATAGTACAAGATAAAACATTGGATTAAAACAATATTTTCCTGATTCGATATGCCTTGCTTCACATTGAATATTTAGGAACAGAGTACTTTAGACTGATTTTAATCAAGATATCATTTAATAACAATAGGGACACAGACAGACAGACCACCGACTGGTACAACGGGGGCTACTCTGACACGGGTACAATGGGTATTGCATTACTTGTTTGGGCATCCATTTCCAATCGTTCCCAAGTAGGCTGGTGCCTAACGGGCACCGGTCTAGTTTCCTTTAACGTGGCATACATTATAACGTTTGATAGAATATTCTTACCTGTTAAGGTTATATTGACTTCTGTGATGTTTATTGAGTCACTGACTCTTATAGGAAGACTAGTGTTGTCCAAGATGTTTTTCAGCTGCTGTAACACTTCAACATCAACAGAGCTTATCTCAACTTCTACTATGTATTCATACAGCTGTGGACGTTCTGTAGGGGAAATAGTACAAGATAAGTCATTGGATTAGAATCGTTGTCCTGATTGCATATGTAATCCTACAAACAAGAAAATGTAAATCAAACACATTTTAAAAGTTACAGTATTGTAAATTAATATTGATTACTTCAACTATGTATTCATAGATCAGTCATTTGATTACAGTATATTCTGACAAATAAAAGTCTACCCTCATACTTGGATGCCAGATGGTGGTGTAGCATAGCTATATCACAAACACAGCACATTCCAGTCAAATCCTCTTACCTATGTAGCTTATATTGACTTCTGTGATGTTTATTGAGTCACTGACTCTTATAGGAAGACTAGTGTTGTCCACGATGTCCTTCAGTTGATGTAACACTTCAACATCAACCGTGCTGATCTCAACTTCAACTATGTATTCATACAGTAGTCCTGTGTACAGTACAGAACATAGTCATTTTATTGCAAAACATTTACCTGATTGCATACGTAGTGCTTTAAAGAGAATGTTTAATGCGTCAGATTAGAATCTAAATCAAAATTAATAAAATAATAAGTACACAATCAGTCATAAACTTAAAGGAGAAAATGTCCAGTTCTTTTTTTGGGGGGGGGATGGTCAACGACGTAGAAAATACTCTCTATTTTAATTCAATTACAATAAAATATACTGTACAGCTGCAGACCTCAGATTGAACGCAAAGGAAGATGAATGAAGGAAGTTAAATCTCAATGGTTCACGAGGTGGTCGGGTTACTTATGTTTGTTCCGCACCCCTAGCAACATACAGTATAGTTGAAAGTCAGCATGCTGTGTTTCCACAACCCAGTGATGTCAGAATACGTCACTAGGTGGCGGTAGTCATTTTGGCTGCTAGTGTGATACAGAAAACATTTATTTGGCAGTGTTGTGGATGTTATAGACATGCCACCGTTATGACTAATTGATGGGTTTTCTTTCCTTTAACCACCCTCATATTGTCTTTAACCTGTTTCATTGAATTTGTCATAGATTGTACAGTTCCACAAAATATTCTTACTTGTGAAGGTTATATTGACGTCTGTGATGTTTATTGAGTCACTGACTCTTATAGGCAGACTAGTGTTGTCGAGAATATCCTTCAACTGCTGTAACACTGTAACATCTGCAGTACTGATCTCAACTTCAATTGTGTATTCATACAGCTGCAAAGGTTCTGCAGGGGAAAATGTAGGTATTTAGCACAGTGATTCTAAACCTTTTAATCTCTTGGACCCCAATATACAGTACACTGTAAAATCCTTAGTGTGAATTTAACTCTGAGAGAATAAATGGAACCAAATGGGCCCATGGGTCCATGTGGTTCCATGTGTACACTCTCAGAGTTGCAGGCCTGTAAGGGTCCATTTGGTCCGCTGGTGGTCCACAGACCCAATGTTGAGATCCAGCGCTTTAGCAGATGCATAAACAATATGATACCAATATGGTATGTGATAAACAAATTATCATCTGGCATTTGTTGTTACCTGAGCTTATCCAATCGAAGGCAGGCTGGTAGGCTTATTTTTTGTGAAGCACATACAGCACATGAAATGTTATATAAATTGACTAGACTACAGACTAGACAAAATAACCCTGCCATTGGTTGGATAAGCTTGGGCAATAAGAAATTGGGGATTCACTGGGCATTAAACTGCATACATTTGTAAGCATTACACAGTTAATCCACTATTAAGTTTAAGTTATAAATGTTGAATGGTATACAAACCTGGCTTTGGCTGGCAGTACTGTCCATCAGAAGGAATGCCATTGATACATCCACATGAATCACCGGTGATATTGTCACAGGCTCCATATGTGATACAGTTGTTGTATGACCAGGCAAACTGCTCCTCACACCTGCACTGGAAACTGGAGCCGTTTGGGTAACACACTAATAAAGAAATCACATAACAAAATAATATTATTTAATTGTTGTAAAATGTAAGCAGTCTTTGCTACCAGTCTATTTCACAAATTTGTCAGAGGCAGCAGAGCTTGTGTTACACCAATACTGGTGACCTTATCGATTTGTGTTGCTACAAGACTTCCATCAGTTCACTTTACCAAAGTGATGTAACAGGACTAATATTTTATATGAATAAAATGATCAGAATCCACTTTGTTCACATTCGTTTCTGTGCATTTTCCTTTTTTATGAGACCTATTTCCCAATACAGTATACGGGAGTGAACGGAATCGCTATACTTCTGTTTTAAGTATCAGTTCAACATTGCTTTAAAGGTTTCCATGGGTATTTAGCTTACAACCTCTCAGAATCTCTTTATTAACACATGAAACACAGGACAATATAGGACAACATGGTACAAAATAGCTGAGTAAATATCATGACATAGGTCAGGATATATGAAAGCCCCTTCATTCCATACAGTAGGTGCATAATACTTACATGATGCACTGTTATTACACTGAATTATATTGCCCCTTAATCAATAGAGTAGGCACTCAATTATTATGATTATTATTATTATTACTACTACTATTTTACCTGTGGTTATATTAATGTCTGAGACATTCACAGCTGGACCAAGAAATAGGGAAAAGTTGGAATTTTCCAGAAGGGTCTTGAGGGTCTCCAATGTCTCCACAGAAGTCACATTTAATTCTACATCCACCTCATAGTCAGCCACGTCTAGTAATGCTACAGGGAATAGAAGTGAAATGGTGATCAATAGTTGTTGTTGTTGTTGTTGTTACAAAGAATACCCATAGAAAACAGTAATGCACACAGTATTAAGGCTAGCATGAATACTAAAGCTTTCTGTCTACTGTATATGACGGCATTTCTTTTTTTTATAAGACAAAATATTTAGAAATGTTTCAGTTCCAATTTTGCTCATTTCTTTATGTCATCACTTCCAATTTCCCTTGTTTATCCTGTATCCTGTACGAGTTACGACCTGAAAGACTAAAGAGCTGGAGAGACAGGGAGACCCCTGTTACTGAACAAACACTCAATGATTTCTATCAGAATATAGAGCTATTTGCATTCATTACACAACAATGTAATCTTCATAACCTAAAGATTACCACATTACCACATGGGTCTGGAAACATCCAACAACATTCCACAAGCAAGCTCTATGTCTTTGAAACTCTGCCAAAATTCCAAAATGCCTTGACAGGTTGTTGCTGCAGACTATAATTTGCTTTCTTTTGGTACAATTGATTTCACTAAGCTTAATAGTCTTGCTTAGCCAGATGATGAAATCTCCACCTACCACCTCCACCTACATCTGGTGATATAAATTCAGTGAATGGGCTAAAACTGGATGGAGAAAAAAATTATAACAGCAGTACAGAACCAAGGCAAAGACGTTTGGGCCGGTACTTCATACGGGATGATATCATGATCATGGTTTTCAAAGCAGTGGGCGTATAGGTATTAATAGGTGGATATCTCTGATCGTCTGGCTACACCAGACTATGATAAGCTTGCTTGTCATATCAGATCTGTGTCACATTCTTACCAACACGGCACGCATCTCAAAATAATTGTCAGTGATTAAACCGAGATTGATAATACTTTTTATCTAATGTATACAGAAATACCTTTCAAAAATACGTAACGATATCTTATCTTTTGAATTTGATATCCCTGATGTGAACTAATGCATTGACGTACTGTATATGAAAGATGCGATTACCTGATATCGGCTTACAGTACTGTCCATCAGTTGGAATGGCATTGATGCATTTGCAGATGCCACTGGTGACGTTATCACAGGCTCCATAAGTGATACAGCTGCTGTGGGACCAACCATACCGCTCCTCACATCTACACTGGTACCCGTTGCCATTTGAAGAGCACACTGGAAGCAGAGAAGTTAGTCTCAATTTGAATATTGATACTGCTCCTAATATGGAGTTCTGGTACTGATAGAAATATTAGTATTCTATTGAGGATTTAAATTACATTCCTGACATTAAAGTACAATTTATTGTCTACACCTACATCTTGTTTAGTCTAAAAATTATATTTGTTTTGCCCACAATTAATTATAAATGTTTCACTTAGCCTATTAGTTATTAGCCTATCCTATTAGTTATTAGCCTATAGACATTTGCCTACAAAATACTAACATTTCTCAGGGAGGATTCCTCCATCTAGTTTGAAAGGGGGATGAAACCCTAGGCTGATTTAGTAGTTTTCTTTCCAGTTTAGGTAAAAAACTACAGCAGGTTAAAAACATGGCTGTCTGCAAAAGTCTGACTTTCATGATGTAAACTACTGTCTATGCTTGCACATTGGCACCATAGACACATAAAGGTAGACGCCTCCTCCGGCTCTGAGCTGTCTGTATCTCGGGCGCCATTTTGGAGAAGGCAAGCTTCCTGACAACTGGCCAATCACAGCGCGTCTTTTCCAGGACTTGTCAGAATCTAGTTGTATAAAAAATATTATACAACTACATTCTGACAAGTCCCGGAAAAGACGAGCTTGAACCAATGAACTGCAGAGGCCAATGAGGTATCTAGGTTTCTATATATGATTGGCACACCCATGACTCTAAATCTAACACAATTCATTTGATTAGCTGTAGCTGCATTGCTTAATAGACTGCCATGTTTGTAATCTGCTTTAGTTTTCAACCTGAAAGTGTGTTGTAGCTATACAGTAAAACTAGAAACTTGTTAGAATAAACTTTGGCTGAAACATGTTTGTTGTGACAGCTGGCATTCTTCTGCTGTCTTTGTACAATACTCACCAGTGGTGATTTCGATGTCTGATATTTTTGTGCCATCATTCATTTGCAGAGGAAAGCTTGAAGCAGATGACCGAATCTGGTCTAATATTTCAGTGGTTGACGCATTCACTTCAACATCAATAATATAGTTCCATTGATTTGTAGGCACTGGTAGGGTAGAAAATATAAATGGGTACAGTATAAACCTTCAACAACAATGACGTACTGTATGTATATACATTAGAAATTGTTATATATATATTACAGTATATACTATATACTAACAGTCAAAAATGTATTGTAAAGATGAACACACATCTTGGATAAAGCACCTAAATTGCTATTCTTGCTTGTCCATCATTTTCTACTTAAAGGACAATTCCACAGTTTTTCAAGCTCATCAGCATTCGTTTATTGCATACAAAAATAATTATCCACATGGGAATGGCATGGCTAATGTGGATCTCTGACTTCATGTGGCCAGACTGTCATCTATGACATCTACTGTATGTCAGTTGACATAATTTATGACATGTGACCCCTTGGCTTATATTACAAAATAAAAATTGAAGCTTCATATTTCAAAAATCTGAAAGGCTATGCATGAGAAATTGGGTGTTGATCGGACTAGCGGTTTGCAATATTAGTTCCAGCCACCCATACACACACGCGCGCGCGCGCACCCATACACACACACACACACACACACACACACACACACACACACACACACACACACACACACACACACACACACACACACACACACACACACACACACACACACACACACACACACACACACACACACACACACTTTGCATATTATATTGTGCATCCACAATATAATAATTATCAAATGTCTCCTTTAAAAATATGTATACAGTACATTGTACTAACCATTCCTTCTCTCTCTGATGTGAGGTAGGGAGTCTTCAACATAGTGCACCTGAGATTAGAATAAAGACTTGATTAACTTGAGCAAATCTAAATGATCCATTAATTCTATGACTGGTTCTGGGTTTAGCTTTGTTTTGAAAACAGTTTTGTTTTAAGTGCAAACAAGGATGTAATATGATCAAATTAACATCCAGTACGCTACACAGTAAAATCCTCAGCGTTAATTTATCCAAATGGGCCCATTTGGTTACATTTATACACTCTCAGAGCTACAATGATTTGGTAACATTTGTACAGTCTCAGAGTTTAAAATGGATAAAAGTAACCCAGAGGATGTGTGTGTTCAGATGATTGAACTTATGCTGTGTAGGGGCACAATAATGAACAACAATAACGGATCTTGTCCTTCCCACATTTGCTGTTGTACATCCTTGTGTACCATAAACACAACAGGCCTACCTGTGGAACCGGGCTTGAAATCTCAAGAACTTCCTGTGTTTCCAAAATATAGTACGTCACCAGAAGGCCAATGACAGTGCAGATTTTCATTGATATTGCCATTCCTGTCAAGAAGATTAGAGAGAACGAAACAAGGAGGAAGTCAAACAAACACAATCAACCACATTCAAACCGGGAAAGCATTTTAGATTTTAACCACTTTAACCAATTTTATACTTTAGCAGATTTACAAGCTGATATACAAGCAGCTTGTAGATCTGCTATTTTTGAAAAATCTAGAAAATCTGTGCAAATCTTTGAATATATAATGTTTTAACGTGAACATTTGTAACTCAAATCTTTGCAAACACCAAATCTCTTTGTAGAAAATATACGATCTACAAGCTCACAACGTGCCGCAACCTGACGTGTTGGGAGACTGTATACAAGTGTTGCAGAATGTTCAGCTATCTTCACCTAATGTTCACCTATTATGACATGCCCAGAAATAGGGATGCTACCTGTGTAGGGTTCATGTGGTTCAAGACAAGAAAAGCATCCAAAAGGCTGCTTCCCCCCATGAACACTACCCATTGAGTGCGTTGGAGTGGCCAGCCAAGCCGGAGGCAATGGTGTTGGGAAGTGAACCCGGGCGTCTGTGGTGATGACTGGCGAGTGTTTTACCTCTAAGCCACCCGCACCCTATTCACACCTCCGGCTATATCGTACATAAACATACACATAGGACTTATTTTTTGGTTTCAGGTACAGTAGCACATCACCAAGGCTGAGCTTCTAGCCGTGCCAGGACCTACAGTACACCCAAAGGAGTCGGGTGAAGGCCCAGAGGATAATCTGAGTCCCCGATCGCCTGCGCAATTGACTGTTTTGGTTACCATCTGGCTCAGGTACAGTTTCTATCCCCAGACTCCTGACCTCAAAACAATGATGTGGAGTACCGTAACTCCCATACCTGTACATCATCACACTTAATGGCACACCACATGTAAATCCACAGTATTCAGTCCGCCAACGACAGCTGTGTCATTTTCTAAAGTTATAATCGCAGCACAATCGTCCCTCGGCTATGGGATAAGCGTCCCGCTCAGGGACAGTGTCTATCCCCAGACTCATGACCTCAAAACTATTGTGGCGTACTAACTACTGTAGCTAGATTTTCACGCTAATGTCCGTGCCCATTCAATCCAGTCTGAGCTGTCATAAATCAGACAAGAACAATGGATGTGTATGAAGACAGTAGAGAGAGAGACCATTTCACTACCAACTAGCCAATTACAACATTCATTGAAGTCTGCCTGTGCAAGCCCACATTTGATTAACACCAACATACATATTATCCTGTATTAAAATTGCCTAGACTAGAGGGTGAGTGGCGGTGGACGTCAAAAACGTAACATCCGGACTTAAGAGGCGCATCATTGCTCCGATCCGCACCAAACTTGGCACAAACACTGTTCAGGGGTCTGACATGAGAATAGTCACACCAGGGACCACATGTGAACACAGGGGCCCTGTGGGTGTCACAGGCGCACCGTTCCTCCAATCCGCACAATTCCTGCCGTGAGAATAGTCATACCAGAGGCCACGTGTGGCCACAAGTGTTTGCTCCAATCCACATCAAACTTGTCAAAAAAACACTGTTCACGAGTCTGCCATGACAATAGTCACACTAGGGGCCATGTGTGCGTGCCCTCAGGGGCACACACACCTATGTGCCACAAGCGCACCGTTGCTCCAATCCGAACCAAACTTGGCACAAACACTGTTCGGGAGACCTGCATGAGAATAGTCCCAAAAAACTAAATTGCACACATATGGGGCACTACAGTGGTGTTACAGCAGTGTTTAACACTTCAAATGGCCATAACTCGTGACCATTGCTCTGATCAGAGCAAAACTAAATTGCACACATATGGGGCACTACAGTGGTGTTACAGCAGTGTTTAACACTTCAAATGGCCATAACTCGTGACCATTGCTCTGATCAGAGCAATATGGGGACTAGATTTTCACGCTTAATGTACGGACATTCAACCCAGTCTGAGCTGTCATAAGTCAGACAGAACAATGGATGCTTATGAAGACAGTAGATAACATTGTTGTTAAAAATGAAGTTATTCCCTGGCATGGTTTCAACTTTCTGCCAAGATATTACTTCCTCTTACAAACGACACGCAAAGCGAGTGTGGGCCAGCAGAAACCCAACATCTTACATTTCACATCGCAACCTTCGAGTACAACTAAATGTTTGTTTTTGTTTTTATTCAATTTGCACAGATATGGGAACTGCTGTTATTTAAATTCAGGGCCTGCTTTTTCTTCCCAGTCCACCCCTTAATTATTATATCCTTTCCCCCCATTGCCCCATGCCATTTCATACTCGCACACAATCCCAAATCACATGCCCCAGACAGAGATAAAGATGGAGAGGGGTACACAATGAATGTGTATGATGAAGGCAGTAGAGACAACGATGTACAGTACAACTGGTAATCACATGCCACACAACGTTTTCATGGCTGTAGGTAGAAATGTGACTGCATACATTGCTATTATTATTAGGGCATGCCTCCAGGTTTGCGCTCTATTGAGAACACTTTTCTAGTTATATATAACCACACTCTTTTTGTCTAGAAGTGTCCTGATTAAATTGTTGCAGTTGATTTTATCCAGAGAAAGTCTTGTTGAACATTGACATTTGCAAACTGCTTCAACCACTTTAAACCTGGGGTCCCAATTTTGTTCATGTCATTATAGGTAAAATTAAATGAATACATTGAAAATTTCATTTTCGACTATTTAATAGTCGAAAATGACATTTTCAATGTATTCATTTAATTTCACCTATAATATAAAATAAAAAAAGATATTTTCGAAAATAGCCAATACGACACAAGCTTATAGACAGGCTATTTTTCTTTTTGATTAAACCTTTTGAATTGCTTTTCAATGTTTGGACAAACACAAACTTACAAATAGATCAGCTATTTTCTAAATAAGTTAGAAAAGTTGTTCACAATGTTGATGCTATATGTCAACCTGGTTGACATATTGTTTGGGTTTCTGTGTGGTTCAGAAACCTGGTAAATATTTAAAGATAGGAAGTTTAGATAATGAACGTTTTCCAGCCAGGGGAGTTGCAGTTAGGGTCAGCATGCTAAGTGGCTGAAAATACAACATACAGTACAACTACTAATTGGTTAAATGTAATACACAATACATAATAGAGCATTTGTTAAGTAAAATAAAAAGCCCTGTTTTCATGGGCAGCTGTTAGAAACAATCATTTCATTGTACTTACCCTTGATGGCTTCTCCTGTTCCTATAGTATTCACTGTCAGTGGTCAAGTTCAAATGTAGCTGGACTCCGTTTAGGCAACCAGTCAGTCATTTTTGAAAACAAATACTGTAGTGTGGATGTCTAATGGGAAATGAAGGAAAGAGAAATGTGAGAAAAGAGTAAATGTGTTTGTTGATGGGAACTTTTTTTTTTTTTTTTTACCAAAAACATGTAGCCTACAGCAAGCAAAAAAATACACAAATACATTACAGTGTTAGTTGGCTGTCCAAAGGTAATTTACTTTAAAGGCAGTGAGGCAATGAATTATTTTATAAGTTGAGTGCTAATCAGTAATACTGATGAACCAGGTCACCAGTCCTGTTGACATGATGATGGAAGAATCACTGCACCTGTATACAGCACTGTTTCCTTGCACATACTGTATCTACAGTGAGATCAAATACCTCAAATCACAGTCCTTAGCCAACTTCCTCATAAATATTGGCATCTAAAGCTAGTTTGTGGTTAACAGAAGTCACTCACTGTCACTGTGCCTGCATGTTCTATATTAGTGATGATTGTCTCTTCACTTAAATTATACAAATATAGCTTTCTTACCATGGAGGAGTTCGTCCCTCTCCAGCTAATAATCCTCCCCTTGAAATTGACAGAGCTCTATCATAGCTTATATAAAACCCTATATTGAGTATAGTCCACAGAGCTTACCGGCTGTCCCACCGCACTGTTACGTGATGCACTGTGAGTTGTGGGAAGAGACAATTACTTCCTGAAATATGGTAAGGTCTACTCACCTGTTAAACAGGTTTAATATTTTTTTAGACAGAGACTAGCGTTTGATGCGCGCGCGTGTGTGTGTGTGTGTGTGTGTGTGTGTGTGTGTGTGTGTGTGTGTGTGTGTGTGTGTGTGTGTGTGTGTGCATCGGTGAGAAAGACAATAGGCTGGGAGACAATCTGAAAGGATAAACAGAGAAACCTGTCTCTATCTCTTACAATGGAACCAGCGACCGCAAATCACAGACAATGAAGAGATGGGTCACTGAATATGCGCCACGACCAAAGTGTTCCCTCTCAAGTAAAAAAATGCATCCATTGCTCACATACAATGTAACCGAAGCCAAGAAACACTGTGACACAGTGACAGCTCAATAGAGGGTTAGGGTTAGCAGTATTTCCAGAAACAAAAAGAACATTACAATGGGCTACCATAGTATTACAGTTAATTGAACTAAAAGTTATTTCTCTCTCCTCATGGCAACTGGGTACTTTGAGGCCCCAGGCTAAACTGTGCAGGATCTCATAGCTGTCCTAGTAACTATGGTTAAAGGGTCTACACCATGAAAATCACTTTTTTCTTGTTTTTTTGTATTTTTTGGGGTCCCCAGTGTCTCTTGTACCCCAAAAAATGTTTTTTTTTTAATTCAGTCATTCCTTCTCATTTCATGGATTTCCAGAATGGGCGTGTCTGAACAGGCGATCTCAGAATGGAAATGTTTATGATGTCATAAACATTAATGATGGCAAACCCAATGTTAAATGAAAAGTGCCCGAATCGCTCCGAAACTTTTTCTAAGTGGGGGTCTACGAACAAATACTTCGGGCTCGGATTTTGGCTCCGCCCCCCGGAAGTGGGTGAAACAGGCACCTCAAACACTTGGTGGAAATGTTCAAAGTGTTTTTTTTTCGATTTTGTATTTTTCTTAGATGCTTCTTTTTATGCAGAATTTTTCCATTTTTTTTTTTTTTAAATAATTTTCTAAATATTTTTTTTTATTAACAGACAGAATTGCTCAGTAGCCCCCCCCTGCACAAGAGGACGTTTTGGTATTGCAGCTGAAAGTGCTGTATAAGCCAGAGACAATTGACTTGGGATGAGTATATCTGAGTGATGATTTAGGCTCAAACCTTTTGAAAAAGGTTTGAGGGACATACACCATATGATATTAAATATCAATTTTTTTTTTTTATTCATGGTGTAGCTCCTTTAAATTGTATAGATGGGTTTCTTGTCTAATTCTCCGTAACATACTCACTATGGGATATCAGCGCCCCCTGGCGTGATGCAGAGCTACATACCATAAACTCCCGGGCCATTCATTGGCTGAGAAGGGTATGTCACGTGTCCGGTAAACCGGAAGAGGTATAAAACCTCTTGCGTGACGTGGCTCATCCTCTTTCGCTTCTCTGCATGGCAGATGCTACAGCTACAAGACATACCTCAAAGACCAAACTTTACAAACTTTGTGAATTAGACCGAAACCAGCTTTAGCCCACTCGGGTGGTACTTGTACTGACCCACGGGTTTTCCTCTACTGCAAAAAAAAAAAAAGTTTATTATTCTTTCCGCTCCCGCGGCTCTCTTATCTTTTCTTTCTATCTGAAATCAAGTTTTCCTCCTTTTACTTTCCTCGTGTTTAGCCGGCCGGCTAAAGGCTAATAGGTTAGCTCCATGGAGGCTCCACGTTCGTGCGGGCTGACGCCACGGTGCCGCTTGCTGATCGCCGCGGACGACCCTCACGGGTTTTGCATCTCCTGCCTCGGGCGACGGCATGCCTTCGAGGCGAAGCACTTCCGTGGTGCACCGGGAGGTTGCGACGACTGCGCCCGGTTCTCCAGGCGTCGCCTCGAGCGCCGTCTAGACAGGGCCGACGAACTGGCCCCAGGCGGCAGCGCCGTAGCGGATCCAGCCCGCATGGACACCGGCCCAGGTAACGTGGGTGGTAGCGCCCACCACGTGCGCCCTCATCCCACAATGGGCCCTCCAGCTGCGGGCGGTCCCAGCAGCAACCGCTCGCAGCAACACCAGAGTGCGCCGTCGCAGCAGCTCCAGTCTGCTACACCCTCCGTGCCGCGCAGCACTCCACCGGCCGCCGCAGCTGTGACCGGGGGAACCACCCGGGTGCAGCTAGCTAGCGGCGCTTCATCCCCCTCTTCCCAGCCGCTCTCTCCGAGGCCGCAGCAGGAGTACCGTGACAGCGGGGCTTCGCCTTCGTTCAGCGACGTCTCCGACGACGGCAGCGCCCACAGCATGGACGAGGGGGCGGAGGAGGGTGAGATACTGTCGTTCCAGGGGGCTACCGGAGCAGCCGCCTCCAGCCCTCGTCAGGACGACGACCTCGGGGCTTCTGGCGGTCAGCTGGGGCCCAGCTGGCCGGACGCCCAGGAGCTGGAATCCGATCCCGCAAGGCGCGACGAGCCGGTCTCGGCTATCATCGATAGAGCCTTGCTCAGATGTGGGCTCGTTCGCCCGATGGAGGAGCGTGCATCCTCCACCGGGCAAGATGACGAGTACCAGGGCTTGGCTCCCCAGGATCAGCGCGCGCAGAGGTCCAAGAAAGTCCCGGCCGCGCTGGGCTTCGCCAACGCCCTCATGTCCACCTGGGAGGTCCATTCCGAGCCGCATCGGCTGGGTTTCCCCCTCGAGGTGGTGGACGCGCCGAAGTTGGGGCTCATCGCCTGTCCCCCCATGGACCCCGTCCTGGCCCAGGGCATCATGGACCAGCGTCATCCAGTGGCCCTTACTCCCGACCCGCACTTCACCGATCCCCAGGAAAAGGCGATATCCGTGGCGGTGAAGAAGGCGTACAAGTCAGCAGCGCTGGCGGCGCGCGCGCTGAACATGGTCGCCATTCTCCAGGGCTCGACAGCTAAGCGGCTAGCCGAGCTAAAAGAGGCGTGGGGCGACGACGCTGAGGAGCTGGAGGCCCTTCAGCAACTGACCATTAAGGTCACTCGTCACGCCACAGCCTGGGTGGGGAAGTCCATGGCGGACAGCGCGGCGATTGAGAGGGCTCGTTGGCTCGGTCTGGCCATCTTCCGTCACGAGGTGGTGGACGCAAAGAAAAGCGTCATGGCGCTCCCGCTGAAGCCAGACAACCTCTTCGCTGGAGCGTCGGAGTTCCTCCGAGTCTCCACCGACTCACGGAAGGCCCAGAGGGAAGCCGCGGCGGGGGTTCTGGAGCCAGCCCCTCCTCCGTCTGCGAGACCCCGCAACGAGAGGCCCGCGGGCAGAGGTCGTTCCTCCTCCTCTCGCCGAGGGTCCAACACTTCCCGCTCCTCTTCAGCCCAGGCGAGCTCGCGGGACAGACCGCAGAGCAACGCGGGCAATCGTGGCAGAGCTTCCCCCCGCCAGCCACCCGCCTCTACCAACACAAACACCGTAGGAAGCTCCAGCCGACCTCCACGTCGCAACACAGGAGGGAAGCCTCGTGGCGGGCGGGGTAAGTGACATTGTCTCGCCGGTTCACAGACCGGCTCAGCCCGCTGTTCCGCCGTTCGTGTTGGGGAAGAGGACCGTGGCTTTTCAGGCCTCGTTGGACAGAGTCGAGGACGGCTCCACGAGTGCCAAGAAACTTTGTTGTGTTCAGAGTGTGGACGATTTATGTGTGCAGAATGTGGACGTTTTAATAGTACAGCGCAATGTTTCAGTGAAAAGTGCCCTGTATGTACCTCCTTTTTCTCTGCGAAAGAAAATAAATGTACCGAATGTTACAAACAGTCTCGTTCTTTCACATGGCATAGGGCCTTGGAGCAGAGGGGTCCCCGTCTCGCGGGCCCCTCTGTTCCAGCGCCCTTACTGTATGGGCCAACAAGGCCTGGAGCCCCCGATTTCCGGGGCTCCAGGTATTGCTGGGGGTCCCCATGTGCATGCATTAAATCTATGTCATCTTCCCATAAGCCCAAAGTGCCTGGGGCCCCCGTTTGCCGGGGCTCCAGACACTGCTGGGATACACTCTGTAAATGCATTAAGTCGATACCATCATTCCATGAGCCCACAAGGCCGGGAACACCCGAACCCCGGTGTTCCAGGCATTGTTCGGACAACATCTGTGCATGTTTTGGGTCATATGAAGGTAATCGGAAAGGTATTAAACAAACCGACGCCGCCTTTGTCCACAAGAGGGCGCCAAAGCGCCAGTGGAACAGGGTCACGTCGGTTTTACCACGGTTCTCCGTTTACTACTCACTATGGGATATCAGCGCCCTCAGGCGATGAGACAGAGCAACACACACGCTCCCGGTGCCAATACTGATTGGCTAAGGGTATGTCACGAGTCCGGAAGACCCGGGAGTATAAAGCTCCCTCGTGACGTAGGCTCTTCCTCTTTTCTCCACTCTGCAAGCGAATGCGCAGAAATTCACACACAACAAAGCAAGAAAATTTCAACTTTAACCCAACGCGGGAATACGGAGTATATCCCCACGGGAAAATCCTTGCAAAATAAGTTTTCTCCCGGAACTTATTATTAAGTATTTATTTATTTACCTATCCTCTCAGTTTTCCTTATTTCTTGGTCTGTTCTGGAAAAGCCGGTTAGCTGAAAAAGCCGGTTAGCTGCTAACACCGGTTAGCAGCTACTAGCTCATTCATTCATTCAGTGGCTAGGCTAATACTAGCAGCTACTAGGCTACGCTACTGGCTAGGCTTTAGCCTGTTGTTTTCCCAGACCGAGGACCAAGATGGAACCACCGAGGAGTTGCGGGGTCGCGGAATGCGACCCCCTCATCGCCGCAGACGACCCCCACCGCGTCTTCTTCCACTGCTTGGGTGTCGATCACGCGTTCTGCGCCAGGACCCACCCGGGTGAGACAGATGCGTGCCCTAACTGCACAAGGTTAACCGTTTCTCAACTTGACGCTCGGCTCGTCAGGGCTAGGACCCTGGTCGGCTGGACTAGACGAGATAACGGTGAGACCGCCATCGCCACCGGACCGGGGACCCCAGTCGGGCAGCACGAGCGGCCCCCCGGCTCATGGGACCCCCACCGGTGCCGATGCCAAAACTAGAGCGTCAAGCGTCCACGACGCTGACGCCACCTCCCGCCGCTGCTGCTGCGATGGGGGCTTGTCCCCACCGCAGCATGCTAGCAGCGGCCCTCCCTCCCCCCTGCCAGCGAGGAGTCGATGGCTCTTCACGATGACGACATGGCGGAGGACGGGGAAGATTTCCTGGAGCTCCCGTCGTACCAGGACACCCAGGAGGTGTCCACGACGAGCCCCGGACGGGGAGAACCTCCCGCAGCCACCGAGGAAGAGATCCTCGAACCTGTGGCGGCTGGTTTCAACGAATGGCTAGCCTCACTAAGCAACAGGTTGTTAGCAGCGCTGTTCTAGCTTAGCTTGCTAGGACAACACCAGCTCGTTAGCCTCTTCAGAGCCGGCGTCTGTACCACGAAGAACGAGGCTACAATCGGGTGCTTTGAGACGCATAAAGGGTTTTCATAAGAGTATGTTGAACTGTTTATGCTGTTTCCACTGTTCTGTGTTTTATTCTGTTCCATTAAATTTTCCCAAAATACACAAGCACACTATCCAGCCCCGGTCAGGAGGTCACGACGCTAGGGGTCCCTGGGGGTCCCCGGGCGTCGATGCCCTCCTCTATAAGCCCATTGTGCCTATCAGGCCTGCCTTCACAGCATGATAGA
Source organism: Gymnoscopelus braueri (assembly GCF_963280865.1). Taxonomy (NCBI): domain Eukaryota; kingdom Metazoa; phylum Chordata; class Actinopteri; order Myctophiformes; family Myctophidae; genus Gymnoscopelus; species Gymnoscopelus braueri. The sequence goes on along the minus strand of NC_137616.1, from coordinate 32,454,189 downwards.
CAATAATGGGATACTTCTCTGCCTGTTTTCGACAACTGTCGGGGTGCATCGATGCATAGGGATCACTAGGTGGTCCCCGTGTTGATAACCACCCCTTATAAGCCCAAAGCGCTTGGAAAGTCCCTTGGTGACTTTCCAAACGCTGCTGGGATGAATACTGTGCATGATATGAACAAGACAAAGGTAATAAACCCATTGCTAATTCTATATGCCAGTGTACATGGGTCACGCCAAAAATTTTCCAATTCTACCATCCATCCGGCAGAGGGCGCCAGAGGCCCACTGTGGGAAGGAAGGTTTGCAAGATGGCGGCGCGGGTCGAAGGTCACCCCAATATTTACAACCTGCCAAGCACCGTGTCACGCCAGCCTCTGGAGGGCGACAGAGTGCTTCCTTCGGTGGAGGTGGCTCCGTCGCTTCCTTTAGCCAGGCCAAGAAGCCTAGACAAGATGGCGACGGACTTTGTAAACACAAGGGAGCAGCGTGGAATGCTTCCGTACTCAGTCACGTGACCCCCACGCTTGCACGGGCCCCGTGGGTTAGGTGTCGACGTCACCTGTTTCCATGGAAACGGATGTCAACGTCTCTTCACTCTTGGTGAGTTAGCCGTGACTATTACTAGCTATGGTATGCTAGGTTGGCATAGCCTCCAGTCAGGATGCTGTTGTTTTCACTTAGTGGCTGACTAGCCTCACTAACATCGACACAGTTAAAGAGCAGTGTTGTTTTGGTGCAGTGCTTAGACAGTCCCCTAAAACAACACGTGGTGGCCATAGCTCTCCTTCGTTCTTGGTTAGCCAAACAACTACAGGTAGCAGCTAAAGGCTAAAGGCGACCTGTAGCTAGGCTAGACTAGACCAGGCTAAGCTTACAGGCTAAGCTAGTTAGCCCTTTGTCTACACTACCACGATGGAGGCTCAGGTTCACTGGGTGCCTTGAGACAATTAAACATAAAGGGTTTTCATAAGAGTATGTTAAACTGTTTATGTTGTTTTACACTGTCTTTGTGCTTTATTTTGTTGCATTAAAAATGTACTAAAATACACAAGCACATTATCCAGCCCCGGCCAGGAGGTCACGACGCTAGGGGTCCCAGGGGGTCCCTGGGCGTCGAAAGCCTCCTCTATGAGCCCATAGAGTCAGGCTGATGTTGTTTCACTTAGCGGCTGACTAGCCTCACTAACATCGACACAGTTAAAGAGCAGTGTTGTTTTGGTGCAGCGCTTAGCCAGTCCCCTAAAACAACGCTGCGGTGGGCATAGCTCTCCTTCGTTCTTGGTTAGCCAAACAGCTACAGGTAGCAGCTAAAGGCTAAAAGCGACCTGTAGCTAGGCTAGACTAGACCAGGCTAAGCTTACAAACTAAGCTAGTTAGCCCTTTGTCTACACTACCACGATGGAGGCTCAGGTTCACTGAGTGCTTTGAGACACACATAAAAGGTTTTCATAAGAGTATGTTAAACTTTTTATGTTGTTTTACACTGTCTCTGTGCTTTATTTTGTTCCTTTAAAAATGTCTTAAAATACACAAGCACGTAATCCGGCCCCGGTCAGGAGGTCACGACGCTAGGGGTCCCAGGGGGTCCCTGGGCGTCGATGGCCTCCTCTATGAGCCCTTTGTGCCTGACAGGCCTGTTTCACAGCATGGCAGACACTAACGGTCTCTAATGGACGCCACAGTACGAGTCCGCTGGACCACGTGGCGACGTCATCGGTCCCCGTGGAAATGTGCACGTTGCCCACGGGACTGATAACAGCAGCGCCCCCTCCCGACTCGCTCGCTCGGTGAGCAGCTTTTGGGAGGGTTGCAATCCGAATCTGTTTTTATCCCAGTACATCAGCGTTGCACTGTGTTTACTGGTTAAGCTCAGTACGGCAGTGACACACTGTGGTTGTACTGGCCAGGCTCCCCTGAACAACAACAACACATTGTGGTTGAACTGGTGTGTTTTCCACATGCCTTGTGTTACTTCCTATGTCAGACGAGTGTGTCTCTCTCATGCGGAAGATAAAAGCAGCCACGACTCTAAGAGAGAAGGTTCTCTCTCTCTCTCTTGAGCATGAGCGTTACCAGAGAAATATCTACGAATCAGAACCGATTGGGTTTCTGTTCAAAGCTTTTTCTGGTGAGAAAAAGGGGGGGGGGCGTACGGCCCTTTCTGAATCTGAAGGGCCTCAACAAGTATCCATTTCTTGGTTGACGACCGTAAAAGCTGTTGCAAAACGGTACATCAGGGGCACTGATGGGCGGGCATCAACCTCTAGGTTGCTTGCCTCCACGTTCCAGTCTGGCCTCCACACAGAGAATTCCTGCACTTCGGCTACAAAGGGGAGTGTACGAGTACACGGTTTTTCCCTTTGGTATGTCATTGAGCCTGCGAGTGCTCGTGCAGTGTACCAATGCGGCCATAGCTCCACTGCGGCGACAGGGGATCGGTCTGTCGACTTAACTTCGACGACTGGTTAATTGCTGGCTCAGAGGAGGAGGTGGCACGGCACACGGCCGTGGCCCTCTCCCACCTGACGTCGCTATGTTCACAATCAACGTCCAGAAGAGCGTTCTGGTTCCATCTCAGCGGACCACCTTCTGGGGGATCTCGCTGGACTCGAACACGCTCAGAACGCGGCTGTCCAAGGGCAGGTTAGACAGCGTCTTAGCTTGTGTGAGGTCTTTTCGCGTAGGGCGTCAAGTCACTTACAAACTAAGCATGCAGGCGGTGAGTCTCATGGCTTCAGTCATTCACCTAATCCGCTTGGGCAGGTTCTACATGAGACCTGTATAGAGGTGGCAGCGGGCTCTTCGGATCCCACTCACCTCAGGCTTTCAGCAAGTGGTGGTGTTTCCAGGGTGTCGTGGAGACACTCGGATCGTGGTCGCAGGTGGCTTTTCTGTCCCAGGGGGTCAGTATAGGCGCTGTGATATCACAGAAGGTCATCACCACGGACGCCAGCCTCACGGGGTTTTTTCTCGCTCTCAAACAGTTCGGTGCTCGGTTTCCGGGTTGTTCTGTCTCAATCAGAACATACAACACCGCGACCATGTGCTATGTCAACAAGCAGGAAGGTTTGGCCTCCCTGGTGTTGGACGGATTGGCGTGCGAGATGGCGCTGTGATGCGACTCACGTCTCGCGTCCATTCAGGCGTTCCAGGTGCCGAGCCTCCTGAACGAACTGCTTTGTGCTTTCCCACCAATAGAGCTGATCCTCCCCATGTGGGGGAGGGTCAGGCTCCGAGGGTTGTTGATGTTGCTGGTGGCCCCAGCATGGGACACGTAGAGGTCAGGAGATAAGCTCCTCTCCTTCACGACGTGCCTTGGGCCCTCCTTGTCGGCAGGGAGGGGGGACGCCCTCAGGACCTAGACCTATGGGTCTGGCCCATGAGAGGGTGAATTTGAGCTCGTGTGGCCTTCCCCCTGACGTGATGGCTACCATCCAGGGCGCAAGGGCCGTGTCCACGAGGAATGCTTACGAGGTCAGATGGGGGTTGGAACAGTCACCAGTGGTGGTGGCTTTCCAGGCCTCGATGTATAGCATTCTTACTTTCTGCAGGGAAGGCTAAATCAGGGTTTATCCTTCTCGACGGTGAAAGTGTATTTGGCTGCCATTTCGGCTTGCCACCTAGGTTTCGACGATGGCAAGACGGTGGGTCAGCATAACTTCGTGCGCCGATTTATGAACGGCGCCAGAAGGGCTAGACCGGTCAACAGGCCACTGTTCCCAGTCTGGGAGTTGACGGTGGTGCTGGAGGCACTGTGCCGTCACCCGTTCGAGCCTTTTGAGTCTATGGACCTGAAGGTCATTAGTCTAAAAACGGTCCTTTTGGTGGCCCTGTCCACGGGTAAACGGGTCAGTGACTTGCATGCGCTCTCGGTGAGCCCGGAGTGCATGAATTTTCTGAACAACGACAGGAAGGTTTTGCTTAAACCAAACCTGGCGTTCGTTACAAAGACCGGGGTGGTGGCCCCAGATCCGGTTGAATTGGTGGCTTTGCATCCGCCTCCCTTCGCTTCGGCGGAGGACAGGCGGTTACATTGCCTCTGCCCGGTGAGAGCTTGAAGCTCTATTGCCAGAGGACGGCGGCCAGTCGCTCATCGACACAACTCTTTGTCTCTTTTGGCGTGGGGGTTCAGAGGAAGGCGGTCACCAAAGCGACGCTTTCTAGATGGATCCGTGATGCCATTAAGCTGGCTTATGTGAGTAGTGGTGTCCCTGTCCCGGGGGGTCTGAGGGCCCACTCTACTAGAGGCATGGCTACGTCCTGGACTCTCTACAAGGGAGCTTCGATCCAGGAGATTTGTGCGGCTGCAAATTGGTCGTCGCCGTCGACTTTTGCGGCCTTTTACAGTCTGGACGTGGCGGCGTCATCAATGGCGCACGCTGTCCTGGGTGTGGCTGCTGCCTCCAGGTCAGTGGAGGATAGGGAGTAGGCTTGGGGCCTTTTCTCCATATCTTCCGACTTCCTCTTTAGGTTTCCTTGGGACCAGCAGGGCTGTGTCTTGGGGATAGGGCCCTGCTCCTCATTATTATGAGGTGGACTGTGTCTGCCTGTTAGTAAATAGGGCAGACTCTAGAGTTTGTCAGGGCCTACTCTTGTTATCTATCCCGCACCCCAGCCCGGTGGGCTGGGGGGGCGCCCAGGGGCCGTGAGGTCGTGGACCTATGGCCTGGGGGTCTTAGGTCACGTCCGGGGGGGACGTGACCTAGGAGCTGAGGGGCGTGCGGGGTTGTCAGGGTTGTGTGGCTCATTACCTCAAGGGGGGTTTATGAATCCCATAGTGAGTAGTAAACGGAGAACCGTGGTAAAACTAGAGGTTACGAATGTAACCCCGGTTTTAGTAGGTTCGGAGTTTACTACTCACCAGACACCCCTTTCTGTGCGCATTTGGCATGCAGAGAGGAGAATGTTAAGAGGAAGAGCCTACGTCACGAGGGAGCTTTATACTCCCGGGTCTTCCGGACTCGTGACATACCCTTAGCCAATCAGTATTGGCACCGGGAGCGTGTGTGTTGCTCTGTCTCATCGCCTGAGGGCGCTGATATCCCATAGTGAGTAGTAAACTCCGAACCTACTAAAACCGGGGTTACATTCGTAACCTCTAGTTTTGCCTTTCGCCTCACAGGCTTCCGTCTCACGGGATGCAGCGAAACGCCACTGTGGACCGGATGTCTTTGAGTCAGACAGAGCGGGCCTCTGTCTCCGCCATTTTGGAGGGACAGATGCCCCCTCTCTCGCAACGCGTCACGATGGGCGGGCCACGTTCGCTTGTAACGGGCGACAACGCATCCCTTACGGGGAGGAGGGTTTTGTCGCCTCACAGGCTTCCGTCTCCCAGGTTGCAGCAGCACGTCACTGTGAACCGGAAGTACTTGGCTCAGAAAAGGCGGACCTCGGTCCCCGCCATCTTGGAGGGACACTTGCCCCCTTTTCCACACCGCCTCTCGAATTACAGGCCACGTTCGCCGTTTCCGAGCGACAAAACATCCCCTACGGGGAGGAGGGTTTTGTCGACGCTACGTGCGGAGCCTTTGGGCTCCGACGGGGGGGCGACGGCCAAGGTAGGCTTAGTTCGGGCGGCCCCGTTTGTCCGGGTGACAGCGCCGTCGGTTTCCATGGAAACAGGCAGCCGGCGCGGGCGGACAAACCGGATGTTGACGTCAGTCACCTCAGGGTTAGCACCGCCGGCGGCAGTAGCAACAGCGTCACTGCTCCCCATGGCAACCGTCCCCATAGCGACGCTCCCACTCTCCGAGCGGCCGGTGACGTCACCGGCCAACCCACTCGCTCGGTGTGTGGAGGAATGGAAGATTTGCAAGCCAAATCCTTGGGTATTACGCACAATACAGAAGGGTTACAGGTTGCAATTTTCCAGAAAACCCCCAATGACGGACAAAGTGTTGTTTTCCAAGGCCACAGGTCCAGCGGCCAGTACTCTGAGGGGGGAGGTTGCCTCCCTTTTGAGCAAAGGCGCTGTCACGGAATTACTTCCGAACCAGAACCGACTGGGTTTCTATTCGAAATATTTTCTGGTGGCAAAGAAGGGGGGGGGGTGCGACCCATTCTGAACCTGAAGGGTCTCAACAAATACCTCACGGTTTTCCATTTTCGAATGCTGACAACCGCTGCGCTTTTACGCACCGTGCGTCTTGGGGACTGGTGGACGAGTATCGATCTCAAGGATGCTTATTTTCACATTCCACCGCACAGGAAGTTCCTGCGCTTCGGGTTCGAGGGGAGGGTGTACGAGTACAATGTCCTCCCGTTTGGAATGTCTCTCAGCCCCAGGGTGTTCGTGAAATGCACGGACGCAGCCGTGGCTCCACTGAGGAGGCAGGGGATCCGGTTGTCCACTTACATAGACGACTGGCTCCTGGCGGCGGGCTCGAGAGAGGAGGTGATGCGACACACGCGCGTGGCAGTCGCTCACCTGACGTCCCTAGGTTTCATGATCAACGCCAAAAAGAGCGTACTGGTTCCGTCTCAGCGGACCACCTTCTTAGGGATCCTGCTGGACTCGAACACGCTCATGGCGCGCCTATCCCAGGACAGGGTAGACAGCTTTTTGGCGTGTGTGAGATCTTTCCACGTGGGGCGTCCAGTCAGTTACAGACTGTGTATGCGGGCGGCGGGTCTCATGGCCTCAGCCATACACCTGGTCCGCCTAGGCAGACTCTACATGAGACCTTTCCAGCGGTGGATGTTGGCGCTAGGGATCCCATCCACTATGGGTTCGCGGAAAGTGGTGGTGCCTCCACGGTGCGTGGAGGCTCTCAGACCATGGTCACAGGCGCCCTTTCTGACCGAGGGGGTCAGTGTGGGGGTTGTGACGTCACGGATGGTTATCACCACGGACGCCAGCCTGACGGGATGGGGGGCCGTCCACGAAGGCCGCTCGGCCAGAGGGGTGTGGGACTCCAGTCTACGGGAGGCTCACATCAACTATCTGGAACTAATGGCGGTTTTTCTCGCCCTCAAACATTTCGAGGCTCACATCCGCGGTTGTCACGTCGCTATCAGGACGGACAACACCACGACCATGTGCTATATCAACAGGCAGGGGGGCTTGCGCTCCCAAGTGTTGGACAGCCTGGCGTGCAGACTGACGCGTTGGTGCGATTCGCATCTCGCGTCGATTCGAGCTTCACATGTGCCGGGTCTCCTGAACAGCGGGGCGGACTTACTGTCCAGGGGCGAACCCCGGTACGAGGACTGGTCCCTCAAGCCGTCGGTGGCGGACCTGATCTGGGCCAGGTTTGGCCGGGCGCAGGTCGATTTGTTTGCCTCCGAGGAGAACGCGAAGTGTTCTCGCTTTTTCTCGGTGAGGGTGGGGGACCGTTCACTGGGCATGGACGCACTAGCCCACGACTGGCCGGACGAACTGCTGTATGCGTTCCCGCCACTGGACCTGATCCCCTCAACACTGGAGAGGGTGAGACTTCAGGGTCGGTCAGTGCTGCTAGTGGCTCCGGCATGGGGCGTGTGGAGGTCGGAGATAACACCTCTCCTCTACGCCGAGCCTTGGCCCCTCCCGCTGTACAGGGACCTACTACGGCAGGGAGGGGTCGACATCTTCCACGAGAGACCTCAGGACCTAGACCTGTGGGTTTGGCCCGTGAGAGGCAGACCTTGACTTCGTATGGCCTGCCCCCTGACGTGGTGGCCACCATCCAGGGGGCAAGGGCCCTTTCCACGAGGTCCGCGTACGACGACAGGTGGAACCTGTTCGTGGCATGGTGTCTGAGTCAGTCACCGCCGGTTGAGGCCTTTCGGGCCCCGGTACGCAGCGTCCTCATGTTCCTACAGGAAAAATTGAGGCAGGGTCTGGCTTTCTCGACGATTAAGGTGTATCAGGCGGCCATTTCCGCGTGTCACGAAAGTTTCGATGGCATGACGGTTGGCCAACACCCGATGGTGCGGGGGTTCATGAACGGCGCCAGGCGGGCCAGGCCGGTCTCTAGGGCTCTGTTCCCGGCTTGGGACCTGACGGTGGTGCTGGGGGCGCTTTGCCTCCCACCGTTCGAGCCTTTGGAGTCAGCGGATCTGAGGATCGTCAGCCTCAAAACGGTTCTTTTGGTTTCCCTGACTACAGCCAAACGGGTCAGCGACATACATGCGCTCTCGGTGAGTTCGGAGTGTATGAGGTTCGTGGGTGACGACAGTAGGGTTTTGCTTAAGCCAAACTTGGCGTTTGTCCCCAAGAACGGGGTGGTCACCCAGACGCCGGTTGAGCTGGTAGCTTTTCATCCGCCGCCTTTCGCTTCAGCGGAGGATAGGCGGCTACACTGTCTTTGCCCGGTAAGGGCTTTGAGGCTCTACTGCCAGAAGACGGTGGCCGGCCGATCGTCGTCGCAGCTGTTTGTCTCCTTCGGCCCGGGTGATCAGAGGAAGGCAGTGGCTAAGGCGACGCTTTCTAGATGGATTTTGGATGCCATTAAGCTGGCCTACGTCAGTGGTGACGTTCCAGTTCCAGAAGGACTGAAGGCTCATTCTACTAGGGGCGTGGCTGCTTCCTGGGCCCTCTCCAGGGGGGTTTCGGTCCAGGAAGTGTGTGCGGCCGCAAACTGGTCGTCACCTTCAACGTTTGCGGCTTTCTATAGCCTGGACGTGGCAGCAGCGTCAGTGGCGCATGCTGTCCTAGGGGTGGCGGCTGTCTCTAGTTAGAATGGGGGGAGCTAGGCTGGTTTTGTTTTTAACCTGCCTTTTTTCTCTTCCCTATCTTCCTTCTCTTGAAGTCCCCTCGGGACCACCTGTGGTAGGTCTCCAGGGGAGGAGGGCCCCTGTTTCCTTGTTTCACTTAAGGAACGGTGTTGTGTCCCCTACCTTCCTTCTCTTAAGTCCCCTCGGGACCACCTGTGGTAGGTTCCCAGGGGAGGAGGGCCCTGTTTCCTTGTTTTCACTTAGGGGACAGACTTGTGTCTGTCCATTAGTTGAATAAGGCAGACTTGGTCTGTCAGGGTCCTTTTATTAACATCATATACCGCACCCTGGCCCGGAGGGCTGGGGCGCCCGTGAGGCCGAAGGTCACGTCCAGGGGGACGGGGCCTTATGGCTAGGGGGCGTGCGGACCTGAGATTCGGTATGGCTATAAGCCCCAGGGGGGTTTATGCATCCCATAGTGAGTATGTTACGGAGAATTAGACAAGAAACTCAGGGTTACGGATGTAACCCCGGTTTCTTTAGAATTCGGAGTAACATACTCACCTAACACCCCTGTTTGTGTGCATCTGCATGCAGGAAGCGTGTTAAAGAGGATGAGCCACGTCACGCAAGAGGTTTTATACCTCTTCCGGTTTACCGGACACGTGACATACCCTTCTCAGCCAATGAATGGCCCGGGAGTTTATGGTATGTAGCTCTGCATCACGCCAGGGGGCGCTGATATCCCATAGTGAGTATGTTACTCCGAATTCTAAAGAAACCGGGGTTACATCCGTAACCCTGAGTTCTCAGCCACGAACGGCAACCATCTGAGAAGTACTGTACTGTAATGCGCTCTTAACTACCTCTGTGCCCTTTTCAACAGTCTGTTATGTCATTATTTGTGGTTGTATTGTAAACCGTGTCTGTTTGCCACATTAACCTTACAGCATGAAAAGGATTTGACTAGAATAGAATAGAATACCTTCTATTACCTTCTTTCATTATTAAATCAAGTGGAGTTCTTAACCACTTGACCTCTCTATACCAAATGTTTTCTGCAAATATTTTCACCAAATGTTTGCCCCAGAATACGACCACTAGGGTTTATGTGATTAAAGGGTCACTGCAGTGTGTTTCAATTATTGGAAAATATAAAGTTCAATGAGATTGTGTATACCTTTAAAAGATACAGCTGATAACCTGTTGGATTACATTATCTTCCATTTACAAATCAAACTGTTTAATGTGTGAAATGTGTAAAAAAAAAAAAAAGGACTGGGCCTTTTTCTGGTCTCAGACTAAAACAAATTGCAGGTTGAAAAGGCTTTTACTGCTCCTAGTCAGGGCAGGACTTTCAGGGAGGCCACGAAGGCCATGGCCATCGTTGCCCCTCAGTTTGGCCTTGTGCCCCTAAAAATGGCAGGCCCTGAGGCCACGGTGGCCTTAATACCCCAGCTGACTGTACCACTTTCTCCTCTGTCTCTTTCTTGTCAATATGTAGACACCAGTGTCTCTATCTTGTCATATAGACACCAGTGTCTTTTGTTGAGATTCTGAACTTAACTCCCCTTCTATAAACCAATCCAGTAACTTTGCAGGGCTGAGCATGAATTCCATAATTTATTTATTTCACTGCAGATAGTCGACATATTGATTTTAAAGTCATCCTGAACCCTTAAATTCAATTAATTATTTCAATGGACTAAAATCCTGTTTTATTTGATGGCCTTCCTGCCCTGGCATTTGGCCTTTGTGCCCTCAAAACATGGACAACACCAAAGGCCAAGTGGCATTGCCCCTAAAATTGTGAAATTCCAGGCCTGCTCCTAGTATTGATAAATTCTTGTATTGTATGTCCGTATTATGTCTTGATGAATTGAATAAACAGGGCCACAAAGGAAACAATCCCTCAGGGCTTTTTGAGCAATCATATTAGCATTATTGTAAACTGTACCTCTGTGCTTTGCAAAACACCTAGTCAACTTCTCCCTGAGGCTAAGGAGAGTGCCCCAACTCTGGCCTCTCTCTCTCTCTCTCTAAATGTACTTAGTTACTTTCCACCACTGATAGCTACTCACCTCCTCTTTCAAGCTGAGCCTGGAGCTAAGTGTGGTTCAGTGGGTACTATTATGTAAGCTAATGAAGCAACATTTCAGAAATACCCTGGCAACTTTTACCTACAAACTTAGCTAGTTTTAAATGGTATTTGGAACTTTTAGCAATTGAAAAGTGACTCAAACGCTAAAATAAGCCTACAGAATGCACAGTCTCCCTCTTAACTGACACAAAACAATGGTCTGTCTTGCCTCCTGCAGTGCATTGTGTGATGTCAGTTGTAGTAGTCACAAGTGAGCCCAGCAGCAATCACTGTTGGCTGACTGACTCAAGTATGCTGCAGCTGCAAGTTGCGTGCCATGAGTGGTGTAACGCAACTAAGTACATTTACTCAAGAGTTGTCATGGTGAGTGACAGGTGAGGACCCAGAATCAGAACAATGGAGGCAAGCTTCACTTCACATACAGACACATGACTGAAATATGATAACATCGATCTAACCGAGATTTTAAGGAACTAATGGTTTAAAAAGACACAAGACTAACCAGACACAGGTGAAACTCAAGGACCATCAACACAGGGATTGGCTGGTAGACTAACAGGACACAGGTGGAGAAAACAAGTAATCACAGGGAGGTGAGACAAATTGCCAAAACAGGAAACATGAGGACATCACTACATATAATAAAAGTATAAGGAGTACAAGTACTGTAATTAAGTAAAACTAGTAAATTCCCGGTGAATTGCGCAGGCGAAAGTAGTTGCAAACGTGGGGTTATCACGTTTGCACCAGCATATAATAATACAGCGTCAGTTATTAATTAATGTGGCCTATGTTTTGTAATAATAATTAAATCTGCAAAGTAATGAGTAACTAAAGCTGTCAAATAATTGCAGTAGAGTAAAAAGTACAATATTTCCCTCTGAGATGTAGAGTAGAATTTTAAATGAGCATGAAATGGAAATAATCAAGTAAATTAAAAATACTTCAAATTTTCATTTGAGTAAAGGTAGCATAATAGTTGTCAGATCCCTTCCTTGTTCATGTATTTGTTCATGATGATGGGGTTTCCCCATTAGTTTCCTGGTTTGTTCCTTCTCTTGTTGAGTATGTGGTTGTTTATTTGGTATGTGTGTCACACTAGTGTTAACAATAAGAAAGCACTGAGGATTTATTAGATATTCTTCTGGCAGTGTGATTACAGCACGGCAAGTTATCTGTGATGTGAGGCTGGCAAGTGTCGGTGTTTACCTTGGCAACATAACTCGAGTCAAGAACTTGTTTGGCTCAGTTGCATGCCACTGTAATTACCTATTATCATTTGCCTTTGTGGTAGCACTTAATCACATAATGCCTAGCATCCCTATTCTTCGCATGTCATAAGCAGGTAAACAATCGTAACATTTTGGAAGAGATTTGGTGTAGAGGGGAAGAAGGAGGGGACCAGTAGGCCTATAGACCCACATGGGAGACCTCGGTTTCAAAGTATAGAGGTTTAAGTGGTGATGTACTGATGCTCATATACTTCATAGATTGTAAGTGTTCACATAATGCTCTTTTAGCCCAAACTGCCAGACCCAGCAGATTCAGCTGCAACAAGCCCGTTGGCCCCAGACACCACTCAACCACCGTTGTCAAGTAATTTCCATGGGGTGAGCTGCTACAGGCATTTATTTCCTGCTATAAGTCAGAGATTCTCAAACGTTTTCAGACCCAAAAGAGAAATTTGGTGTGTCCCCTGGACCCAAACTTACAAAAATGCATTATGAATTAATCATTAAGCCCTTCTTCAAACATAGTGAAAATAGCATCGCCATGCAACACGATGTGAGCTTGTAGATTTGCTACTTTCACAATTTTTTATTTATAAAAAAAAAGAACATTTACATTTATTTTAGCAATTTAATTGTAAAATTCTGAAAATGTTTGAAACGTTTTGGAGGAAAAACAACTATAAGAAAGGGGGGATGGGATATTTACTTGTGACCCATTTTTATGGGTCACAAGTAAATATCGTATTTTGCAGGGGACCAGACAGAGATGTTTGGGAAACACTGCTAAATTATGTGATGTCATTGTGACATCATTGCATAATGACGTAAAACTGCGTCATTACATATAATGACGTTACTCAAACTGACTTGTTATTCTGTCAAATTTGTGATGACCGGCTCTTTAGGAATGGATTTGGATGAGGCAGCGACCTACAGTGTAATGGCTTCAGAGATAACAGGCAGTGTTTCTGTGTCCCTGCACCCTCTGGTCATCCTCAACATATCGGACCACTGGATACGCGTCCGATCTCAGCAAGGGCGACCGATGCAGGTGATCGGAGCCCTTATTGGGAAGCAGGAGGGTCGAAACATTGAGGTGATGAACTCCTTTGAGTTGCTGTCCCACCCTGTTGATGAGCAGCAGGCACATACTATCGACAAGGAGTATTACTACGCCAAGGAAGAACAATTCAAACAGGTCTTTAAAGACATGGAGTTCCTGGGCTGGTATACCACCGGGGGCCCCCCTGACCATTCAGACATCCACATCCACAAGCAGGTGTGTGAGATCATCGACAGCCCTCTCTTTCTCAAACTCAACCCGATGACCAAACAGACTGATCTTCCTGTTAGCGTATATGAGTCTGTGATTGACATAATCAACGGCGAGGCCACCATGTTGTTTGCCGAGCTCACCTACACTCTCGCCACGGAGGAGGCAGAGAGAATTGGAGTCGACCACGTAGCTCGCATGACGGCCCCCGGCACGGGGGAAAACTCAACGGTGGCTGAACACCTCACGGCCCAACACAGTGCGATCAAGATGCTTCACGGCAGGGTGAAGGTCATCCTGGATTACGTCAAGGCAGTGGAAGCAGGAGAGGTGCCGTTTAATCACGAGATCCTGCGAGAAGCCAACGCCCTGTGCCATAGACTGCCTGTCCTCAGCACTATAGAATTCAAGACTGATTTCCATGATCAATGCAATGACGTGGGCCTCATGGCCTACCTGGGCACCATCACCAAGGCCTGCAACAGTATGAACCAGTTCCTCAACAAGTTCAACATCCTATATGACAGACATGGCAACAGCCGAAGGATGAGAGGAATAATGCCCTTTTGAGTCACAGAGGGAGTGAGATAGAAGACCAAAAGAGAGGTCAGAAGATTTTTTATTCTTTTGCTTTTTGTTTTTGTTTTTCTGGCGGGGTGTTATTGACTCAGAAGATCCTGGGAGAGTCTAAGTGCTGCGAGACTTGACAATGTACATTAACCAGAATGTCATTTTATCCACTTTTCTTTGTTTTTGTTTCTACGTAACAAATCTGATGATTTAAAACGAGACACGTACACACGCACTCACATCACAGAAAGACCCTCTTATTGACGGTTACCCTCTTTTATAGGCACACCTTAAACATTTTTTTACTGGCCATCCATCTTAGTGAAAAATATGATTTAAAATGGGTTAATTTAGATTTGTTTATTATCTCCACCAGTAACAGCATCATGAACAAGGAATGTCCCAGAAAACCACCACTGCCCAGTGGTGGAAGATTACACAAGTAAAAGTAGCGATATAACAGTAACAAGTAGTATTCAGCGTTTTACTTGAGTAAAAGTACACAAGTATTGGCATTGGTATCAAAATATACATTCAGTAACAAAAAAGTGCACAACTTTTTCAAGATTTGTCAAACTTTTTCAGCAGTTCTACAAGCTCACAACACATCACGATGTGACACGTGAGCTTGCAGATCAGCTATTTGTGAATAGACAAAGTTTAAAATAGGGCTTAACTGGTTAGATTTTGTATTCATGATCTAAATCTACAAAGTAACTTTCAACTAAAGCTGTCAAATAATTGCAGTGGAGTAAAAAGTACAACATTTGCCTCTGAGGTGTAGTGGAGAAGTGTATTGAACAATGAAAAAAGTAAAGTAAAATTTCCTCCAAATTGTTAAAGTACAGTACTTGAGTAAATGTACTTAGTTACTTTCCGTAAACGATGATTACGTCCTCAACCAGTCCTGAACCAGGAAGGGCCTGCAGGGAAAACCCCCAGTGTACTGTAATTGTGGGGTAGGAAGTAAAAAGTACTGTACATTCTAATAGATAAAATCAACATGTGAAAAGCCACGTCATGGCAGTCTTCCTGAACCTACAATTTACTTACAGCTCGCTCCTGACAGGTATTAGCTCTACAGTATGTTCCAACATGGGTGGGTTTGTGCTGTACTGTTGCTGTAACTGTTCTGATATCAATGTCTATAGTGCACTTATAAGCATCATCATCTGCTTAAAACAATGCATAATTATAGTTAAAAGCACTCAAACATATTCATAATGCTTTATAACATTAGAAATCATTTTATAATGACTTATAAAGTCAGGTATCATATTATATTAAGATACGTTTTTGCAAGGATCATAGTGTATAATTCTCATAGTTGTAATGCATTATAATAATTTTATAATGCATTCTTATCACTGTTGTAATGCATTATAGTGTTATTTTAAGTCAGTCATGTGTTGTTCTAGCATATATTAGACTGCATACACTTATAGAAGTCATTATAAAAAGCTTTTTTAAGTTATGATTGTTGATATAAAGGTATTATGAGTATGTGAGAGCTTATAACTATATTCAGTCTTATAAGATGATTATAATGCTTTATAAATATATTTAACGCATTAGAGACATGTGCTTCATAGAAAGTGTTACTGAAACAATTTATAGAGCACTTATCAAGTGCTTTACAAAAAACTGAAGACAAATCTAATCAAACAACAGAACGAAAACAAGACATTGTGTGCAAAAAGAGCAGTGTAAAATGAAAACATTAAGAGAGCCAACAATACAATTTCAACGCCTAAATTATGGTTTAAACATTTGTGTGAGTTGTAGAAGCCTGCTTACAGCTTTTCAAAGTCTTCTCAAAGCTCTGAGCAGCTGAATGAGCAGAATGATAAATTCAAATTGTACAGTGACTCATATGATCTGTATGTGTAGGATAATAGTAAAGACATTCTCTCGCTATTAATCACTGTTTCCGTGTTGACCGTGTGCATTGTTTTGAGACTATTCATTTAGTAGGCCTATCCCGCTGAAACACGCGGAAACAAACGCTGTCCTTTATTCTGTAGGCTACTGTATTGCTGAATAGGAACTCCCCTGTGGCTTGGTGGAAAACAGTCACAACACACACACACACACACACACACACACACACACACACACACACACACACACACACACACACACACACACACACACACACACACACACACACACACACAGTAACACTAAGGCTGTTGTGTACTGTGCATGTGTTAAACTTCAGAATCTGATCTGGTGATCTCAGATATGCACAAAATGTGTCTGTTTTGATCTGTAAAGCCCTTTGAGACTGTAACAGTGATTAAGGGCTTTACAAATAAACATGCATGGAGCTGAATTCTTAACACAGAAAGAAAACCTCTGCCTGTCTGTTCCCACCCCCCTATGGAATAACTCCTATGGTAACTGTCTTAGCCATGACCTCCATCGCTCACCTGACATGGAACATGATACTGTAGAGATGTAGTGATAGGATAAGCCAGCTATGCCACCCTTGATCAAATTACCATACACGAGTCGAAAGAGGAGAGCAAACCCAGAGAGTAAGCGCATAACATAAACAAAATAAACAGAGAACCTGCTAGGGGAAGGCCTGGGGGTAGGGTATGGGTGGTTCCCAACCTTTTCTGCATCAGGGCCTACTTAAAAATCTTGAAAGTGTACATCAGTGTATATACCAATGTATGCTTTAAGTTGTTATTTACTGCACGTGGCCCACCCTTCTGACTACTTAACTTAAGTGGTCAGATGGGTGGACCGTGAAGACTTTAAAGATTTTCAAGTGCCCTGAATCAGATTTATATATCACTATGAATCCCATATCCTTTTTTTTTATTTTTTATATGAATGTTATATTATCATTCAAATCTTGCCATAGGACATTCACTGTGAGGTGGCAACTTATACCATTGGTTCTCAAAGTGGGGTCCAGGTACCCCCAGGGGTCCTTGTGGGGGTACTAGGGGGTCCCCAGCAAAATGTGTTAATAAAGCACAATCATTTTAACCCCTTTATCCATATTTTATACTTTGGCTATTTTTGAAAGATTTACAAAATGTGTGCAAATCTTTAAATATATATTTTTTAAAGCGAACATTTGTAACTCAAATCTTTGCTTCTGGGGGTCCCTGGAACTAAATATTTTGAGATGGGGGTCTGCGGCCAAATTCATATCATTTTGGGGGTCCTTGGCACAAAAAGGTTTGAGAACCACTGGCTTATACCACTGAGCCACCATGCAGCTTCAAGCCATTCTTTTAATAATGAAATACAAATACAAATCTGTTACAAAAATGACTAAACCCACAGTGTTATGACAAACGTGTTGAGCTTTAATTGTTTTTTAAGAGGTTACATAGTAGTAAACATACTGGTTACACGTGTGAAGTTCGATGAAAACCGCCACTGGGCGGAGCGCATGTGCATTTCAAACCTCACCCCTGTCCTCTTAGAATCATATATATAGAAAATATATAGTTCTCAAGTCCTGCACTTGGAGTGTCTCCATAGAAACATGGAGAGAGCAAGCTCATGAATCATCATCATCATCATCATTATCATCATCATCGTCTTCATCACCAACCACCATCATAATGACAATTCTCTTTTTTATCACCACTCTTAACGTCCCATCATTTCTGCAGTGTTTGCAGCAGTGCAATCAAATCCTCACACTTCAATCATTCTGGAATACTTTAGCTAAAAATCCAGGGATGAGTAATTCCTCCCAAGTATCCGAGGCCAATCGGTGAGTTGGTAAGCTTGATAAGACCGGCTTGGTGAGAAAAGACGGTTCCAATGCTCGTCTGCTCTCGCCTGTTATAGTTCAATGCCAACATGCGTCAGAGCAAAATCATCTTTGAAGTTTTGTTTCTTTTTTTTGGGTGGTGCCTTGTGTAGTGGTTGTTTTTTCTTTTTTTTTCTTCTTCTGATTATTATTTTAAGAACGTGGAAATCGGAAGCAAATATTGAGAGTACATTAAGTTTACTGCCTTGTTTGAATCAAGTACCACAAATAGACAGATTTCAAGTAGAGTAATGGAGTATGCATATCTTACATCCCTGGCAAGGTCTTTTTTTTCTCCTTTCTTTTCTTAAAATCACACCAAGCAGGGAAAAAAAAAGTCTGAATGCCCGGGAAAACATACCGTACATTGCTGTAATCAAAACAAATATACACTATAAATGAAAAATAAAAAATATTCAAATAAATGTAGAAAAAAGTTAGTTAACAGCATTTAAAGGTATTAAAAACAAAGTCAATGAAGTGGCAGAGAGAGGATGAGAAAAGGTCATATTCATCCTTCTCCAACAGAAGAAAAAAAAGAAACAGAATTTAGTGCATCAATATTGTTACACATACTATATCACATTGAGCATGTAGTGACATACACCTGCATGAAAAAGAACCGATCACCAGCGTCTCTCTCTCCTTGACACACACAATCTCTCTGTGTCTGAATAATAACAATAAAAAACACACAGACATGACGCATCAAAATGTATCAAGAACACTTTTTCAACGCTACATTGTTGAGGCGAGGAGCTAGCAGTGACTTAAGTCTTTAGTGTGCGTACTGGTAACAGTAAGTGTGGTACGCCGTACACTGTACAATCCTGAGTGTTCTGTTCATTCAACTCGAGAGTATACAAATGTAAACAAACGGACCCGGTTACACTTTGTACACTCTCTCCGAGTTACAAATGGATAAATTATCACTGAGGATTCTACTGCGTGCTGTCCACATGAGTTCCGTCAGTGTTAAAACCTGCCAAAGCCACGTATCTAAACATCCTTTTTTAAATTTTAGATATATAGCTTTGGTTCCAGAGAAACAGGCCAGGGAAAAGAACATTTCACCCACCCCGACCGGTCCTGTAAATTGTATCAGAGTTCAAAGGCAACGCCATGTATCTGATTTCAGCACTAGATTATTCCAATCTGAATAGAATATTCAGATATCAGAAATGTAATCTAATATTGTAGTAGTAGACTTTGGTTGCCGAGTAGAGAGCATTGCACCCCTGATATTTTGCTATTGTTTGTGGCATTTAAACAAATCTCTCAGAGCGATCATAATATTAATAATATATTTCAAAATTAGATTAATCAATATCAATCTAATATTTAAATACCATACCATTATGCACATTGACATTGACATTAATATTGAAGTGAATATTCCATGTTAATATTGAATATTAATTAAATTAATATTCAACATTAATCTGATATTCAGGATACAGTGCTTTGTTTGCAGGGAGGCAAGTCAGGGCCTAGATCGGTGGTTCTCAACTCACAGGGCTAATTTACACCTGGCACACCTGGTGAATTCAGTTAACCTATCTAGTATAGCAGAGGAGAAAACAAGCAGTAGTCCCTGGAACTGGAGTTGAGAACCACTGACCCCTGCTGGTTTGGCAGAGTGGTTACAAGCTATGGCGCAAAGAGACTGATGTAGGCAGCAAAGATAGAGAAGAATGAACAGGGGTGGAGGGTGGAGGGGTTTGTAAATAGTGATTTTACAACATCAGGCACATGACTTCATTATACATATACATATACATATACATATACATATACATATACATATACATATACATATACATATACATATACATATATATAATTTATATGGTTTGAACTTAGCTGAGGTGTATTTGATTCATCTTCCAAGAATTTGCAAGAATAGTGTTGATACCTACATGTACAGTATACCCAGTCCTTTACTAACATGATTGCAACAATTTAGAGGATGTTAATGTTTTGTTGTGTGCGATGAACATTAGCTGAATGAACATCCCCCCAAATGGATACAGAGCCATTTGAAATGAAACCCTTAAATTGCACAATGAACCCAAAATGGTGACATTTTTCATCTACATTGCCTTTACAATGTACCCAGGGTACCCAGGCCTCATGTAGAGAATTGAAGAGCTGAAAGCGTTATATTGGATATCCAGAAGGCAATATGATACGGATATGGGATGGTAAAGAGGACTGTGGTGACAGGTAGGTCAGCCTAGGGAGGAAATAACCCCACAGAGATTCATTTGGTCTTCCTTAGACAAGGGGGGGGGGGGGATTTTTGACCAAAAGGAAAGACAAATCAATTGGAGAATGAGACATCTCTTGGTCTTTTGATCCCAGAATGTTTTGCGGATTATGCAACAAGCAGCCCATCTTTAATCGACTGACTCTCCCTTATGTTTTTGTGTCTCCTCCCGGCCTTGCTCCGCCACCCCACCCAACTATAACAGGTCGGGGAGGTGACAGTAGACAGAGTCAAGCAGGGTCTGGCTGGCCTCCTGGCTCTTCACTCCGGCGATCTCAAACAGGCGGTCCAGCTTGTCCTCGGCAGAGGGGATCTCCTCGATGGCGTGCAGCTCGTCTGGGTTCAGGATGTGCAGCATGTCGTCGAAGATGGGCTGCAGGTCACAGGGGTCCAGACGCACCTGCCTCAGCACCGTGTCCTTTTTTTCTGCAGGTGGGGGAGGAAAGGGAGGATGATGCTCATAGCACGGCACCGAGTGCCACGCTATGAGCTTGTAGATCTGCTATTTTTGAAAAATCGTGAAAATGTGTGCAAATCTTTGAATATGTATATTTTTTTAAGCGAATTTTTTTAGCTGAAATCTTTGCTTCTGGGGGTCCCTGGAACACAATATTTTCAGATGAGGGTCCGCGGCCAAATACATACAATTTTGGGGGTCCTTGACATGAAAAAGATTGAGCACCACTGATATAGAAACATACGTTTTTCAGAATACTGTTGGGATTTAGGAAACATGTAGAATCGGCTTCAGGTCTTAATGGGTTAAAGATGTGACTCAATGTACTTCCAGAAGGGGGCACTAGACACACACACACACACACACACACACACACACACACACACACACACCCCTTATACAAGGCCAACGTTGCCTAGCATCATTTAAAGCAGTAGTTAAGTGTCCAATCATCATGTGTCATTGGAGGGCTGAGGGAAGGCTTACATTTCCAACACCAGATGAGGTCACTAATTAACACACCTTCATCCAGAGACAGGGACGTAAATAATTAAGTGTAGTATTGTGTTTTGCTGGAATGAAAACGTGTCTTGAACCTACACAGCATATGATTCACACAAACGTGAAGTGTCTGAATGAATTGCAGAGGGTTTGAAAATGTGACTCGGTTGCTACAAATCCGTTATGTCTTGTTAGAAACATATCTACACAAGCCAGCTTCTGAGATGAGAACCGATTAAAATTTTCTGGCCATCAGAAATCTGACCGTAGTCAGATTAAAGATGCAGGCCACTGTTTAATCATATTCATTAAACAGCTTTGTCTCAGAAGGGGCCTTGGAGTGCAGGCGCTTTTAAAATGGAGGATTATATAAGCTTCTGGCATGTTCTGAATCAAAGTCACTGCAAATGGCTTCTTTCAAGGCTGTCTGTCAGGTCGTCCCAGGAGGCCCCTGGTGAATGTGGCAAGTGTTTAGGGGGTGTGGACGGGTGTGCTTGTCCTTGTTGGTTTTGACTTAAAGGAGTGACAGATATACACATTTTTTTTTACTTCAGCTGTACCTCATACACTTTTTACAGTGCAGTAATTTACTGATCACAGATAGTCGTCATTGCCGGCGACTTGCCATCTGCTTGACGACAGGTGCAGTCTATAACACACACATGGATTGCCTGCCAAACAGGGCCCACTGTTAATGCAAGAGCAGGGAATATGCTGCTCTCACTTGCGCCATTTCACTTCCTCAATTTAATTATACCATGAAAGCTTTAAAGGGGATGCAAAGAATCAATACCTACAATTATTGCATATTACAGTATGCTATACTTTATCACATACCAAGACTTTATTTGCCCTGGGTGAGGAGAGTGATAAAAGGACTGAGAATGTGATAACTGATATCAAACCTAGGGCGAATACGGCAGTAGTTAACCAATCAACGTAAGCTACTATAACGTGGCAAAGTGCGCTGAACTGTCACCCTGAGCGACCTCACTGCGGAAGCCAGAAGGAACTCAACTCGCCACAGTTACTGCCTTGTTCAAATGTTTTCTCATTGTCTTTGAGACTACATGAAGACGCACAAAGGCAGGCACCTGGATGAGCTGGACTCGGTGTGCTAATAGCTTCCATGGACATACGTACATGCACACACATGAAAGCATACACAAACGCGTTCCACGAGCGTGGAGAGGACATTGCTTTATTTTACAGACCCTTTTAAATTTAGAATTAGGTAATAGTCATACCTTTTATAGAATTCAATTACTACTTGTCTTTATTGTCGGTTGCTAGGTGTTTTAATTGTGGTGTATATTTAAGTATTGTCTTGTCTTGAATGTATGCGTGTGTCCTATCCCATTGGTTCTCAAAGTGGGGTCCGGGGACCCCCAGGGGTCCTTGGGGGGGGGGTTCCAGGGGGTCCCCAGCTATTATATAGTATTAATATAGCATCACAATAATTTTAACCACCTTTTATACTTTGGCTATTAAAAAATAGCAGATATACAAGCACAAGCAATACACTTGTGCCGCGTTATGAGCTTGTAGATCTGCTATTTTTTTTTTTAAATCGTGCAAATCTTTGAATATAATATTTTTTAAAGCCAACATTTGTAACCTTTCCGGGGGGTCCCAGGAACAAAATATTTTGACATGGGGGTCCGCGGCCAAATTCATATAATTTTGGGGGTCCTTGACATGAAAAAAGTTTGAGAACCACTGTCATATCCTATCCTGGCTCACCTTTGGTAATGAAGGAGCCAGTCCGGCTGAGGGCTGAGTCTTTGCTGGAGGTGGAGTCGCAGCGCAGCAGCGGCTCTGATTCGTCGGGAAAGAAGCCCTTGGAGCGGTCCACCGGCGACTGCTCCACGGCAACGCCGCCGCCGGCGGCGGCCCCGCCCCCGACCACGCTGCTCCCACGACTGCTGTTGCTGCAGCCGCCGCTGCTCCCTGGAGACTCCAGAGGCTTGTGGATGGGACTGAGGCTCTGGCTTACATTCACTGTGGTCGACAGCTGGTTAATGTCAAACTGCAGGAGATGAGAGAGAGAGAGACGGCCGGAAGGTGGGAGAGGGAGAGAGAGGGAGAGAGAGAGAGAGAGAGAGAGAGAGAGAGAGAGAGAGAGAGAGAGAGAGAGATTTATTAGATCCATTATCCCCATTAGCGTACTGTACTGTTACAGCAGCTACTCTTGCTGGGGTCTCAACCAGCATCATCAACAACACAATTTAATATGGTGAGATGTATGGGGAGATGGAGAGGAGGGGGGTTGATACAAATGGTAAGAAATAAAAGCAGAGATGGGAGGGAGCCAGGGAGGAGGAGGGGGAGACGGAGAAGGCAGCAAGCGGAGGGAGAGATGGAGGGGAGCGAGGATAGGGTGGCAAAATGCAAAGAACAGACAGGGGGGTACAGCATGGAGTTTAGTTTAGGGAACGAGGGAGATGAGAGAGGAAGAGGTTGGAGAGGGGAAGTGAGAGGAGAGAGAAGGGGAGACAAACGTCATTGCCAGGAAACAATGGCTGAGTATGCAGTGTTCTCTGTCTGCTAGGGAACACACTGATCCTCTGAGCGCGTGTGTGGCTGTGTGCACGCGCGTGTGCGTGCGTGCATGCATGTGTGTGTGTGTGTGTGCACGTCAATATGTGGGTTGGATGGCTCAGTTCTGCTCAAACCTCTGTACTAAACCACGCACACACACACACACACACGCATACATTTACATAAGTACACACACTCTCTTTCACAAATTCTACCTCTAACCCACTAATAGTCAGAGACTCTCTTTCACATAAACACCCACATGTGAAACACAGAATCTTTGTGTATTTTTCACTCACTCACTCTCTCTCTCTCTCACTCTCTCTCGCACACACACACACACACACACACACACACACACACACACACACACAGCAGTGGAGGTGTGTGACAGAGAGTTTGCTGAGATGTGAGTCGCACTGAGCCCTGGTGTCTATCTACTGGTATTTACTGGTATGCACTGCACAGGGTCCATTACGGTCATTCAACACCACAGCATTATACTGGTCCAAGGAAGAGATGAGTAGGTCTCTCTCCTCTGGATTCTGACTAATAAGGATACATGCAATGCATCTGTCATTCTCTCCGATATGTCTTTCTTTATAGAACTGTATCTGTCTTTCTGCACATTATCTCTTTCCCTCAGATGCTGTGTTTCTCTCACAGTATCTGTCTTTCTTTCAGAGTGTATTTCTCTCACAGTATCTGTCTTTCTCTAATGTCTTTGTCTCTTTCCATCTCTTCCCCTCCATCTTTGTTTGTCTAAACATGTGTACTTGTCTACATTTCCATCATTCTTCCTCCCACTCTCCCATGCTTTCCCCTCTATCTTCTGGTTTCTTTCATCCTTTCGTTCTCTGTCTCTCTCGTCTTTTCATCCTCAATTCTCTTACCCCCACCCCCTTGCGGTTTCTGAACCAGTCCTAACTGGTCCTAACTGGTTTGTACACTGTACACTTTTGTTTGTTTGTGTCCTTTCATTTGCCAGTGTGTGTCAATCTCGTGCCTAAAGACGGGTCACAGCACCAGAGAGGTCATCGCATAGACGCCACGGGAGGACACAACACTCTGTCGGTGCACTGAGGGGGAATATGGCCTCACCCCAGACCTGCAGCGAGAGACGTTCAATGACTGGCAATCCATTGTCATTAGCTTGATTTGATTAGATGGGACACATGATGTGGAAAGGCATTGGGTGCGGAGAACCCTATCGGTTAGTATGGATCTCTGCCCAATGTCAGGCCAAACTGGTAGCTTATGTGGGTTGGAAGCCTCTGCCAGCATGCTCTCTCTCTCTCATTCACTCTTCCTTTCTTCATTGCTTTCTTTTTTCTCTACTTCTTTCAATCTTTCTTTCTTTCTGTCTCTCACACGAGTAGGCATTCCTGCATGGCATACAAACCGTTACATGCAAACTTAGTTGCAGTAGAAGATGCCACTAATGACAGTGTTAGGAGCAGATGTGGACACAAAAGCAACACAGACGACAGAACCCATGAGGGAGAACAAGATGATAAGTTTAGCAGCCCTCAGGGGACAGCGAGGTGTCCCCTTAAGCCACGCTGGATTCACATGACCTCACAAGATCTCTCATTTCACCCACGCACATGCAAAACCTTTGAAAAGTAGCGACAATAAAAGTAGCAGATCTACAAGCTCACGCTTTTGTGACAATGTCATATGACAAAGTATAAAATATGGCATTTGTTTCTGGACAAAGCATAAAAAAGATGAAATATGGAGATACAAAGTTTATAATGTGCGCTATGATCCACTAACTGGCTGAGACACCAGGCACCCCCACGGTGGTGTGATATTCACCGTTTAGTCATTCACTGTAGGGGAGCGGTGTCACCTATCCAGAAGGTTCTGTACACTGTGTGTGTGTGTGTGCGCGTGTGCGTGAGAGAGAGAGAGAGACAGAGAGAGGTGGAGAGAGAATGAGATGGTTCTGGTGGGGATGCTGATTGTTCAAGAACAGTGGTGGAAAGTAACTAAGTACATTTACTCAAGTACCGTACTTAAGTCAACTTTGGAGGTGTTTTCACTTTCCTGGAGTATTTCCAATTTGCGGTACTTTTACTTCTACTCCACTACATCTCAGAGGCAAATATTGTACTTTTACTCCACTACAATTACTTGAAAACGTTTTGATTTCTAGATTATTACAAAACATGGAGTAACCACTTCAGCCCTATATACATTTCGGCCATTTGAAAATAGCCGATCTACAAGCTCACTGAACTTGTAGATCGGCTATTTTCAAAAGATTTTTATACATTTGAAAACTTGTGCAATGGGACATTCTGCATATTGAGTACTTTTGGCACTTTAAGTACATTTTTATATCAATACTTTTGTACTTTTACTCAAGTACATTTTGAATTCCGGACTTTTACTTGTAACAGAGTATCTCAACATTGCAGTATTGATACTTTTACTTAAGTAAAGAATATGAGTACTTTTACACAGCACTACAGCCTGATGGGGAGAGAGGCTAAGGCCACACTAAGGCCACACACGCACGTGTGTGTTATGTGTATGCATGTGTCAGTGGAGGGTTGGCCTAGTTTAGATATTAGGGTCTTAGGGGACGGAAACAAACACACCAAACACATTCATTAATAATTAGATCAAATGATTTAAAAAAAGAAATCTCTCTCAAATGAGATTTAATTTCTCCCAAGAGATGGGCTATTAACTAAGACGCTACTAAGATGGCAACCTGGGAGAGCCATTATTATTGTCAGTCTCCTGCAGAAATACATACTGTACATAGATCTCCAGATAGTTAACATTAATTATATGTGAATTAACCACTTTCAACCTGAAGACTCTATTTTAAATATAAATAGTAGCTAAAATAGTAGATCTACTGCATCTCTCTTCTTTTCTGTGATCATAATTTCTACTTTACGTTGTTCATCTGTTGAGTTGTTGTTACGTCCTCCCACGGAGTTGGATAAGGGTTATGTTTCCACCCCTTTACGTTTGTTTGTCTCTTAGCTAAATAACCCGAGAAGGCGAGAACAGAGATGGCTGTGTTTTCATACAATTTGGAGGGAAAGATCAGTAGCCTGCCTCAAACAGATGATTAATTTTCGGTTGAAAAGGTCAAAAGTCAAGGTCACAATCAAGGTCAAGGTCAAGATAAAACATTTATGGGCAGATCATCATGAAATCAAGGGTCACAATCAAGGGCTGGGACAAAACGGAATAATCACTCATATTCTGGAAATGGCATATCTTGACAGTTGCATACCACTGGCAGAGGTATGCACTTTAGGGTTCCCCAATAGGCGGCCCGCGGGCCATTTGCAGCCCACGAGAGGCAACTGTCCGGCCCGCGACGACCCCTGTCATTAAAAAAAAATGTCTGTATTACTGTTCAAGCAGACTAACAAACACATCTGTAAGTAAATTGTTGATTCTGGACTTATTTAGATTTTCAGTATGTACAAATGGCTGCTGTTAATCTGTATTACTTTTCAAGCAGACTGTAACAACCAAATATTTTAAGTAAATGGTTGATTCTCAACTTATTTTGTTTCCAGAGTGCATTTTTTCCTTGTGTGACCCTCAACACAGGATTTAAGAATCCCAGGCCTAAAATAACAGTGTACAAATTTTGCGCACGTGCGCGTGCACGATTTCGGCACAATGCCCCCGGCCCTCGGCTTGGTATACCCAAGACATAATTTGGCCCTTGGGGAAAAGTAATTGGGGAACCCTGCACTATACTGAGTGCATTCTTTCTAGTTCTGGTATGATTCAGTGTGATAATAAATAAAGCCTTCAATGTTAACATTCACATGATCAAAAAAACAAAACAAAACAAAACAAAACAAAACAAAACAAAACAAAACAAAACAAAACAAAACAAAACAAAACAGATCTGTTTCTGTTCAACTGCAACTGCCTCCTGGGCCACTCGCCCACATATCCAGTGAAGATTAGAGATATCTCCTCACAAATACAGTAGAGAGAGAGACAGAGAGAGACAGAGAGAGAGAGACAGAGAGACAGAGAGACAGAGAGAGACAGAGAGAGACAGAGAGAGACAGAGAGAGAGAGACAGAGAGACAGAGAGACAGAGAGACAGAGAGAGACAGAGAGGGAGAGACAGAGAGAGACAGAGAGGGAGAGGGGGAGGGAGGGGGTTGCGGAGCGTCGGCCTCTTCAAAACATCTTTTAAATGAATCACAGTCAGGCATTTCTCAGAAGAATCGGTCCTTTACCGGGATATTAAAGCATGTGGTTTGCGTTTTAATGATGTCATTATTATTTACTGTTGGAAGGAAAGCAGAGTTGTGCTGCATCATGCATGTCAGTCTTAACGGGACCTGAGTTGTAAACACTCAATTACAGAGGAAATTGGGTCTCATTGTGCATCGCTGTGGCTGTAGGGGGAAACAAGGACAGCGCTGACTCTTATCTGAAGTGGGGATTTGTTCGAACTGGCCGACTCTCTCCTCAGAGGATCCACAGTAAAAGTCTCAGTGTTAATTTATCCATTCTCAACTCTGAGAGAGCCGAAATGCAACCAAATGGACTCTTCTTTCCAACTCTCAGAGTTGGAAAGAAATAATGGAGGAAATGAAAAGAGAGATGATGTCTGATGATGGGCTTCTGTGTGCCACTCTGTTACTGTGTCTCCTGTGAATAAATGTAATTACACAAATCACAAAGTGCATTTCCTCACAAAATAAATCACTCTTGGCCTTGTGTATTGGTCACGATTAATTGATTCTCGAGGCTCTCATGTGACAGAAAGCAAAACAGTGCTGTTCCGTATGTGTCATTTTTATAATGTCATTTGGATTGATCAGCCTGCACACAGTAAAAGCCTCCAGTGTTAATTTGAGTCCGAATAGTGTCCATTTGGTTCCATTCCTACACTCTTCCCAGCACAGTCCAAAAACAGATGAAATCGACAAAAACTTATATATCACCCAATCTTAGACAATTTTGCACATAAATCCTCTGCACGTACAATATATTCTGTGCATGAAAACTGCTGGAGTCTCAGGAATTATGTTCATGTTTCAAATTGTGAAAAAGTGGCAGAAATGTAAGACAAAAAAAGTCAATTACAACTGTATTTAACAAAGCCACTTAATTTCTATTATGTTACGGGTGTTATTTATAGCATTTAATATGTTCAGGCCAGGCAAGTCATGTAAAGCACGCCTTGGTACAAAGCAAAATCCAGAGTGTTAATTTAACACAGCGAGTGTACACTCTCTGTGTTAAATTAACACTCAAATTGCTGTGGCCCTGTCGACTCCCCTTCCCAGATAAAGCTTTTTTCCAAAGGGAAACAGCAAGCCAAAGCATGTTTTGAAACATCTGTCAGGAGTTAAAGCTCTTCCTGACATGATACCAGGTTTGAAATGAACTATCCACGATCCCGCCTCAGTGGAAAAAATGTAGTCTCTTTAAACTTAAAGACTCCCAAAGTGAGACTGGTCGGTGCACACGATGGAATGTTGGGAGTGTGTGTGTGTGTGTGTGTGTGTGTGTGTGTGTGTGTGTGTGTGTGTGTGTGTGTGTGTCAGTGTTGTGTTCTAGTTTTTTTTTGAAGGTATACTATGATTATTCCCTGCCTCCCACACGCACGGCATGCGCGCGTCTATAATTAATTAAATGTAAAAGATTTGCACGCGCGCTTCGCGCACGTGTGTGGCCCACAAAAATATTGAATGTGAAAATTTTCCGTGCGCTGTGCGCGCGTGTGGCCCACACGCAATATGCTTTGGACTGATTTTTCTTTTCTACTGATTTTTCTTACTGATGTCTGATCACCTGAGCTCAACCACTTCCAAGCTTAGATGCATTTTCAATGCAACGCAACGATTATTACCATGTAAGAGCGCAAGGATTTCTATAAATAGATGCATAGAGAGAGAGTCGATGGTCAGATCTATTTATCCATCAGACTCTCGCGCCGCAGATACTCTTAGTTATAATGTGATCAAGTGGTCAAACGGGAGACTATCTCCTCTACGTCCACTCCACATGGACTGACTGGTAGCCTGGTGAAGTTCCCCAGGTTAGGTACAGTGTTGCCATGTCCACTTATTATAAGCGACTTTGGGCTTGTTTTTCTGTAAAGTTGGTGTATTGGTGGTTGCGCGGTGCGAGTTTTTTTTTAGGGCTTGTTTCTTAAAGATTAGTTGCTTATTCGGGCTTGTTTCCTATGTTGTTTTAAACCAGTGTTTCTCAAACAAGTCAAAGACCCCCAAATTAATATGTGTCTGTCTGCATGGACCTCCATCTGAAAATAATGTTATGCCAGGGACCCCATACAAGATTTGTGTGTGTTGTTAAAATGTTTCAAAAATATTCCAAATGTTTTTAATTTTTCTTTAAAAGAAAATAGCAGATCTACAAGCTCACAAAGCGTTGCATCGCGTAGATAGGCTAGGCGTAGATAGGCTATTTTCAAATAGCCAATGTATTATGTTTAAAGGGCGAAGGGCTCGCTTCTTTTGGGCTTGTTTTCATAGACCTGTTTGCTTGTTTCTCTCACAATATCTGGCAACACTGGTTAAGGCACCGACCAAGTCGTTGCTTCCTCTACAAGGCATTGTTAATGTGTGAATTCCGTCGCAGCCATTACTTATCACCTCAAGGACAATAGCTTCACACATGATAAGCCATCAACTCAGAGTTAGCCCACACATTCTTGCTGCCCCCCAGCCTTGGGCAGTTAGCGTATCAGAGCGTATCAGCGTCTCAGACACGCTGTTTTGAACAGTTTTTGAAGGTGTACGGTGGCGACGAAAAAAAATCTCAAGGTGTACGACGTACACAGCATCTGACGGTAGAACCCACCACTGGTGTGTGTGTGTGTGTGTGTGTGTGTGTGGGGGGGGGGGGTATATTTTTGCAGCCTGATTGGGATCTCTACCTTCCTCTAGACAAGACACGTACTGTACGCTGATCCACTCTAACAATCTAAATCTAGAATCTAACATGACTTGAAGACACCCACTGTTCATTACTGGCCAATACGCTGCAGTTTATTAAATAACAAGAGATCACAACAATTAACAAGACTAAGAGACTAAAAGCCCCACCAGCAGCCCCTAGAGGCGTGCTGCTCCTTATAACAAACCCCAAATTCGGTCCCAAGGGTGGCCCAAGAGGAAAATCTGTAGAGTTTGTCCTGCAATATGCATATTATATTATATGAAAACTAGACATTTTGACCTGCTGGAAGAAAGGTCACACAGGTCACTCCTCCAGTGAGCATATATGTGCTCAGTAAGTTTCATGACAATCTGCCCTCTGGATTCTGAGATGTCTTGTGTGCAATTATACAGTTTGGCCTAAGGGTGGCACTAGACAGGAGTCACCAAAATCAGTAGCGGCCGAACGGACGGATGGATGGACGGACGGACGGACGGACTGACCAACTGGACCATCCTTAGAGCCCAGCCGCTAGTGGGGCTAAAAATAAATAGGGGGGGGCTAATATAAAATATTATACAAAATGTGGATATTAGTAACATGCTGTCATTTCCTTTATAGACAAATAAATACATCATCATCTCCTGGCCTGTAGGGTTGAGATGGTGAGTTGATCCCAGCGTGTTTCAAGGGGAAAAAAATCATTTTTTAACAGGGTGATCGTTGCTAAATCCAGGCGTGACAGAAGGGGGGGGGAGGGGCCATGCTGAGTGTCAGTAATTAATTAGACAAGCTATCTCTCTTTCCTTCATTAATCTTTCTCCCTCCTTCTCTCCAACACCTTCGCTGAATCTCCCTCTTCCTCTCCCTCTTCCTCTCCCTCCATCATTCACTCCTCCTTGAGGGTGCCAGCTCGGCCCGCCGCAGTCCAACGACATGATCCATTCATTAGCCGCACACTGAGGAATGCTAGCTGAGCGAAGCAGCACAGCAGACGGCCGTTCATTAATTACATATCTGAACACCGCTATGCCAGATCCGTAGAAAGTACTTACAGCATGTGAGGATAACTGCTGATCCAATGAGGAATTGTCTCGTCCACATACATACTGAGCGTATTAAAAATGATAATTATGATTTCTATTATTCAAAGAATTAAAAGCTGTGAGCTCAAAATGTGAGTTTGAAAACATTGCTAGGTAACAAGGTTCAACATAAGTCTTGCATCCTCCAAGACTTTCCCTAACGGTAGACACAGTAACATGAATAAGAGTTGATCATTCTGTAATATAACAAGACCGTAACTCGTGACGACAAGCTGCGACCAGGTCTCAATTGTGCTTTAAATTTTGGACCTACCGACCCACAGAGCGGCTTAGATTAGCTTACTGTCGCTGTGTGATCGCAGCTTCAAATTACTTTTTTTTATTTTTATGGCACGCCTTATCAGTTCCATAAAATGAAGGTTGATTCACCGCTGTGTCTCTACCGCTGGATCAAGAATTGTTCGTTTAAATTGACTTGACTAACTTTCCTGGACAGCAAAAACACAATGATGGACACAAACACCCGCCACATAAACACATGACATGTCATTTGTTGTCTGTGTCATTCCACAGAAAGGGCAGGAAATGAAGAGAGAAGGAAAGCCATACTGTGGTATGTGCATACCGATCGAAATGCAGAAGGAATGCTGACCCTGTAGACTCACAACGCAGTCTGCGTGACATCTAAACTTAACCCTACCCCTGACCTTAACCAAAAGAACTGTGCCTAACCTTACAGCGAGAACTGCACATTGGGTCAACATGGTCCGCATTCCTTCAACGTCAACGTGGTGTGCAGAAGGTTGTGCTCGGCATCAGCACGTGGGTGCTAAAGGCACCTGAACAACCGTCAAAAAATATGACGAGTAGGACTGAGTTCCAGTGCTATGCAGCACAACAATGCAGGGTAATTCATCAAGAGCTCAAAACTGCGGAAACCACACATTTTTTGTTTTGATGTTCGGTAGGGTGTTGCCATCAATACTGAGAATACATTTTCCCTGTCAAAGTCCTGTTAACAGTTACATAACAGGCAGTCACATTGACCTGACATCACTGTGTGGCGATCAATACCGGATGACCTTTTAAATGCCTACATATATCTGACCCACGTGTTCTGTGCTCCTGTCACCGTCTGTCTGTCTGTCTGTCTGTCTGATACTAGTTTCCTCTTACTATGCTGCTCTCTCTATCTACAGTATCTGTCTTTCTTTACACCTTTCTTCCTCTCATCTCTCATTTTCCTCATCCTCTCTTTATCCTTCTGCTTCTTACTGTTGCTCACTCTCTCACACACACACACACACACACACACACACACACACACACACACACACACACACACACACACACACACACACACACACACACACACACACACACACACACACACACACACACACACACACACACACACACACACACACACACACACACACACACACACACACACACACAGTATCTGAAGTCATTTTCACGGCACGTGACTACAGTCTGGCCGTGCGCCCCTCCACACACGTGTGCTAAACGATCCTCCCTCAGCAAACAATTTATTAGCCGCTATCTCATCTGCTATCGACCCAGGAGAGAGAACTAGAGACATAAACAACGCTCAGATATCACCCGTCGATTATTAAGCAGCGGTGACAGGTGAAATTACGACATGGTCCGAGACAGACATCTTAGTTGGCTGCCATGTGTCCGAGAACAAGCCTTTGGACTGTACTGTGTTAACCTTGGAAATTGCCATCAAGGACACAAGTGTTAATTTGATTCGGATCAACTGGTAGAAAGTTAGGAAGCAGGCTAAGAGGAAGGGAGGAGAGATGGATAGATGGAGGGAAGTATAGATGGATAGATAGAGGATAAGAGGATGCTGATGAATGATGTAGTTTTATCAGGCTAATCTCTTCTGTCTCCAATATGTGCGTGTGCATGTGCATGTGCGTGTGCGTGTGTGTGTGTGTGTGTGTGTGTGTGTGTGTGTGTGTGTGTGTGTGTCTGTGCGTGTGCGTGTGTGCAGCTGTTGTGTGCATAATGTTTATGCACACAACGCACGCACGCACGCACACAAACACAAACACACAGGACGCGTCTGTGTGTAGTCCCGTGAGTGAGTAATAGTTTTTTGTGTATGCCTCTGCGTGCATGATTGGGTGTCTGTGTATTCTATTTTGAAGTGTTGGTCATTTAAAATAAATTCTGAAGTGAGCGTTAGTTATCAAGTAATGAGGGACTGGGGGCATGACGACAGATCTGGAAGAACAGTCATACTGTCTGGAAGCTGCTTCTCCTTTACGTCTATCGAGGCATTCCCAGAGCTTTACCTCGAAGATCTTCGGTAATGAATATTACAAGAGGACAGGGTACAGAACCCAATGTTCCCTGTGCTCTGGAGAGGTGTTGACAGCACTCGAAATGGATGGCGCAGACTGTTAAGGTCATAACTAACTGCTTCCCTGCAA
The DNA here is from genome assembly GCF_963280865.1 of Gymnoscopelus braueri. NCBI lineage: Eukaryota > Metazoa > Chordata > Actinopteri > Myctophiformes > Myctophidae > Gymnoscopelus > Gymnoscopelus braueri. Next base: position 32,420,401 of record NC_137616.1, on the reverse strand, counting down.
CAACCCCCACCCACCCCCACACACACACACTGATCAAATGGACATTCTAGAGTCGAAATAAATGTACCTAAAGCGCACATGCACGCACACACAGTCATGACCATTCTGAATTCAGCCCTCCTTCCATCCGAGCATCTATTTACATCTATCTGCAATCTATTTTCTAAGCAAAACACACACACACACACACACACACACACACACACACACACACACACACACACACACTTCCACCTACGTGAGGATTGTCCTCCATGACGTAGCGGATCTTCTCCACCACGTCGATGCGTCGCTGGCGGTGCAGGGCGTTGATCAGCTTGGCCAGGTTGGCGTCTCCGTCGCGGATGGTCCAGTGCTGCAGCGCCGCGTACGCCCGCTCGTGGTCCGACGAGTAGCCGTTGGAGAAGGCCGCCACCTCGCGCTCGGTGGCGTTGGCCAGGGACTGGTACATGTCGATCCACTGGCTGCCCACCTGGGCTGCGACCAGCTTCAGAATGTCCACACCTGTTGACGGGACGGGACGAGAGAGGGAGAGAATGGAGCGGTTAACCTGCTGTACTTCCTTGACCAGAGCCCGCCAGGGGGTCTGTGCATGGCCCCTTCTTTTTTTTCCAGTGGTGGAAAAAGTACTCAAATGTTTTACTTAAGTAAAAGTAATGCAATGTAGAAGTACTCTGTGACAAGTAAAGATTCCGAAATTAAAAATTCACTTGAGTAAAAGTGCAAAAGTATTGGTATCAAAATGTACTTAAAGTACGAAAAGTTAAAGTACTAAAACCTTTGAAAATAGCAGATCTACAAGCTCACAACGCGTCGCACCGTGACGTGTTGTGAGGTTGTAGATCGGCTATTTTCAAATAGCCTAGGTATAAAATAGGTGGTACATTAACCACTTAAGTGGTTAATGTATGTTTTATAATGTAATAATTTATATCTGCAAAGTAACTAGTAGCTAAAGTTTTCAAATAATTGTAGTGGAGTAAAAGTACAATATTTGCCTCTGAGATGTAGTGAAGTAGAAGTAAAAGTATAGACAATTGGAAATACTCCAGTAAAGTAAAAGTACCTCAAAATTGTACTTAGGTACAGCACTTGAGTAAATGATCTTAGTTACTTCACACCTCTGATTATGACATGCCCAGAATAGTTATGCCAGGGTTCATGAGGTTTACAGTTTACGAAAAAAAGTTCACACAAATGCAAAACCCTGGGTTCGACTCCTGCCTTGGGACCTGTGTCATTTCTCTTCACTGCCAAAACGTTCCTGTGCCTCTGTCTCAATGTAAGGCCTAGATTTCATTATTTGATTTTGCTTTGAATCACTGGTTCAACTGGGCAAATGTGGGTTATGAAACGAGCAAAAGCAAAAGACTGCAGTTCTTGAAGAGTGCTCGACACTTTTATTAGGTGGATGCCACAAGAAAGTCATAGAAGGGAGCTACAGCGTGCAAACTCGTCTTTTGCTTTTGATCAATGTCTCTTTTGAGTTCAGCACCTGCCTTTAAAGGGTGTGTGAGTGTGCTAGACCTCCTTTGATCCTAGGTATGAAACATAACACAGCATCCAGCTTTAGCGTGCCCCTACTGGAGGGAAGGAGAGTGATGTGTATGGAATGACGTTTGTACTTGTGGATTCCGTTTATAGTTACAGTAGTTTGTATGTACATGTGCGATTGTGTCCAGCTACAGCTATATGTGTCTCTATGTCACGAGGCACAGTTTAAGGACACGTGCTTTCCTCATTACACAGTAAGATGATCTCTGCGGTCCATCGAGACAACTTGGATGACTAAAAATAAGATGCTGCTGGACTGGGGACACGCATCTCTCCGCGCTGTGTTGCTACAACTGCGACGTTGGATAAACAGAAACTTTGATTTACAATTTATATATACACCATGTTAACACAAACAAACACACATGCACGCACACACACAGCCTAGTCTTTAATCAAAGGACCATAAAGGTGGTCTGGGCATGTTTAGCCCACAGAGAATGACTCAAAGCATACTTGGCATTACTGCTGACAATTTTCCAAAGCATCCCGTGATTTGTTTGATTCTTGAGGAAGGAAGCAACTGGATTCCATTTATTCCAGTAAAGTATGAAGATAAATCTGCATACTTGAAACTTGCTTCAGAGTTTTAAGGCAGCTGAAAGTACCGATTTATTTGAAGAGTCAAGCCATAAATAGTCCCTGGAGACAATGTTAATTTTGCACGTGATATTTTTAGTCCTCAGAAGTCAGGTTAAATGACAGGTCATAAGGCCAGGAGACTTGCTGCAGCTCCAGGAATCCATTTAATCTAACAGATCCGGTTCTCAAGCACCATAGAGTAGCAAATTAACACACACGTGCTTGTTATGTATTGTGTACACATACAGTACATACATGTGTTCCCAAACATGTACTAGAGACACATACATGTGTATGCACACACAACACACAAGGGGGTCCTCAGCAAATCTAGTTAATATACAGTAGCATCAAAATCAGTTTAACCACTTTAATCATATATACATTGGCATTTGGATATAGCCGATCTACAAGCTCAGGGTCTTGTAGATCTGCTATTTTCAAAGAACATCACAGGCAAAAAAAAATCTGAAGGGAATTCGCAGACAAATGTACATTCATTTGGGGGTCCTCGACATGAAAACGATTTAGAAACACTGCACTAGCAAACGCAGTAGGACATGTCAGCAGGCCGACTAGAGGAATCCATACCAAGCCTAACTGTTATTTTAGTATGTGAATACATGCTCGTGTTGCAGTCCTGGCAGGTTCTCCGAGGGGAACGCACAGAGAGACATACAGTATGTTATGTCAACGCCTTTGCACAGTCAAATCCACACTGTCTTAATTTAACCCTTATGAGTACTGTACATCCTGTATGGGTTCATTTTGAACTCGGAGGATTTTTACTGTTTGCTGTGAGTGTTCCCTTGCCAACAGGGAATGGATTTCGATAGGTTTCCTTTGGCTTATATAGTAAGCAGGTCAGGTTTGATCTTGTTCCAATCGATCAAGGAAGTGAAAGGGAATAGGTTGGTGGTGATTGTTTGAGGGTGTGTGTCTGTGTGTGTCTGTGTGTGTGTGTGTGTTGCTGTGTGAGTGTGTGTGTGTGTGTGTGTGTGTGTGTGTGTGTGTGTGTGTGTGTGTGTGTGTGTGTGTGTGTGTGTGTGTGTGTGTGTGTGTGTGTGTGTGTGTGTGTGTGTGTGTGTGGGGTTGTGTGTGTGTGTGTGTGTGTGTGTGTGTGTGTGTGTGTGTGTGTGTGTGTGTGTGTGTGTGTGTGTGTGTGTGTGTGTGTGTGTGTGTTTCTCTTTCTCTCTTCTTCCGTCTCCTTTCTTCTTCACACAGGTGTTATCCCTTTTTGAGATGACTACAGTATGAATACTGCTTTGCTGCTGCACTGGCACAATGACTTATGTATACGCTTACATTTTTGTATCTGCTGCTGCCTAGTGACACGTCAATCACTTGCATAACAGACTGTGATATTCTGCCTAATTTCTTCTCTTTTTTTGCACACACCTTATGTACAAGTAAGACACGCGAACGCGGGAAGCGAACGCCAAAAAAAAATAATAATAATGAAAAAATATTATTAAAAAAAAAAGTAACCAATAACAAAATATATAAAAAATACAAAAAAAATCTGCGTTAAAAGGAGCATCTTAGAAAAATACAAATTCACAAAAAAAAAACTTTGAATGTTTTTGAACAATTCAACAAAGTGTTTGAAGTGCCTGTTTCACCCACTTCCGGGGGGCGGAGCCAAAATCTGAGCCCAAAGTATTTGTTCGTAGACCCCCACTTAGGGGGGGTAGAAAAAGTTTCGGAGCGATTCGGGCACTTTTCATTTAACACATCGGGTGCCAAACACGGTCTGAACCGTGTTTGCGCAGAGTAGCGGTCCGGTGCCGAACACGGTCCAGACCGTGAAATATGTGTTTTTGTTTTTTTCGTTTTTCTCCACACGGGCGGGGCTAGAGCAGCTCTGGGAGTACCCATTGTGATCCTGAGAAGGATCGGCCAGATAGATCACCGGAAACAAAAACATGGCTCCCATCCACTTCCTGTCTATTTCCTTCTTTAAAACGCCTATATCTCCGAATCTGTTTCCGGTGGGGAAAACCGGTCATGCGCGATGCGCGATCCCCCCCCATTGTAACTCGCGAGTGAAATGTTATCGTTCCAGGCTGTAGCCAGGGTCATCGCGCTACATGAATGGATGCTTTTTTTTACATGGATTTGCTCCTCGTGGAGTTTAGAGCTTTAAACATGAAAGCGCAGTCAATGGGGAGAATGCTGGCACCCAACGTAAGTTGTTATGAAAAAATGCTGGCACCCAATGTGTTAACATGGGGTTTCAATGGGGAGTTTTTAGGAGCCTTCTCCGGGGCGTGGCTTCCGGGGGAAGGGGTGGGCTTAAATGAAACCTTGACAGGTGTGTTCAGTTTTCAAAGACCTTTCATTTGATGTATGGTACGTCTATATTGGACATTTACTTGGCTGCACACAGGCAGTGCACACAATACTGCACACAGAGACGCGGACACACAAGCCGAGCACGGTGCCTTCGGCGCGCCTCCTTCAGCTGCGTTCGCAATAATTGATTGTTGTTGTTTTTTTTCTTTCTCTATTCTTATATGACTACATTTTGTAACTGCAAAATGCTGGAAACTTGTGTGGAAAATATATGCAAAAGAAAAAAAAGATGTTCATCGCTCTGTTAAAGCCTACATAATAATAATAATAAAAATGCATTTTATTTATAAAGCACTTTACATTCTTGCGAATCTCAGAGTGCTACAGGGGTCTAAAAGTTCCACAGACATGGGGCTGTATAGCAGAAGGCCCGGTCGCCCATGGTGCGGAGGTTGGTGTTGGGGACAACACCAACATACATACGATAGCATAGAGCTCATGGATTCAATCCATGCCACCAACAGCCATCTGTCCTTGAAATGTCCTTCAGCCAGAAGCGGGGAACCCAACTGTTGCCTGATTTAACCACTTAAACCCCGGGTTTCTGGTTGCGCAGTTAGGGGGCAGAACACAGCACTCTTCAATCGTGTGTAAACAATAATAACAATTCAAAGCAGCTGTCCTCAAAACCACACCTCCAGTGGCTGTCATAAGAACGGAGGGAGCGCCCTATGATCATGGCACCAGAAACTGCTTGGCTCGCGCAGCTGCAGCCCGTCAAGCCTATTTTATGCTCCATTCCGCGAAGGTGTCGCACGCAGAGAACGGACGAGAATAGCAGACCTCCAAGTTCACAGCGGTGGCATCCGCGACGCGGTTGTGAGCTTGTATGTCAGCTGTTCTCGGCGCGCAATACCGTTGCGCGATGAACTATACATGTCTCGCCAGGGCGCACCCCACTAGCCAACACACAGAGGCGGTTGAATTAACTGAAACCAGCGCACCCCAAAACAGTAGGTTTGGGGATCTGTTGGGAATTGATTACATGAAACAGTCACCTGTGCGTCCAGTCTCAATGTTTGTAAACAAATAATTGGTCCATATGTGTAGCTCTGGCTCTCAACCTTTTCTGGATCAGGGCCCACCCATCTGATCACTTAACACGGTATCCGAATGGCATTTTCATTTGAATGGTTAATCAATCGATTGTGTTCTGGTTTAGATCAACAATATACTTTAAGCTATACTTTATCACAATGAAAACAAGGTTTTAAAGAGAACATACCATGAAGTAGTTTTTTTTTACATTACGTTTGTAATATACATTTTATGTTACCAATAAAATCGTAATTGTTTTGCCAATTATTTGGGGTCCCACTTCCAATATCCTCATGGCCCACCAGTGGACCTCGGCCCGCAGGTTGAGAATCGCTGCTTTACAGCATATCTGGAAGGCATCCTTCTGGTTTGAGATGGAGCTCACGTTATCATGCGCTGCAGCTTGCTGCTCTAGCGGACTCTAATCACACAAAACTGATTAGAGTCTCAGAGGTGTGTTTCAGTCAAAGTGTTTGTGCCGCTGAACGCACACACACCCAGTAATGTTTATAAACAAGAAACCTGTCTATAACATACTTCGTCGTATGTCGAGTAGCGAATCTACAAGCTCACAACGCATCGTGATGCGACATTGTTGGTTTGTGGATCTGCTATGTTTTGCTATTTCGGAAAGTTTTTGGGAAAATCTTTAAAAGAAATGTTTAAGACATGCCCAAAATACATAGGGACACCTGGTTGAAAGTGGTTAAAAGGTAAAAGTGTCAGCTAAAATAGAATTTGAAAGGCTTCCTTTTTTGCAGGAGATAATGCCCATCGTCCATGAAAAATGTGGACCAAGACTTTTGGAGTGGAATGCAGCAGGGAGGCATTGGTCAGCATGACATTGCATTTTTAACTACAGTATCTAGGAATTTCTTGACATATGCTACAGATTCGCTACAACATTTTACATTGTTTGTGTTGTTAGAAAATTAAAGAAGATAAAATAAGAATCAAGATGCCAAGGGTGTTCGGGCCGTGTCATAGAAAATCTATGATTAGTTACAAAAACACATTAGGCTAAGCACATTTAACACTTTTCTGCTCACACATTTTTTCCTTTCTCCCTCATAGTTCCCTCACAGCACATTCTGACATGAACCATAACTTAAAATAGTCTATGCTCCGCTCCTCCACTGATGTGACTTTACAATGACTCTGCTAAAAATAAAAAGGCTAACTCATCAGTTTGTCACATATAGCTTTGTTGGTGGGCGTCCAGAGATTGGTGAATGTGATACAGAAAAGGGGATCCGATCCCTCCGTCGTGTGTGTGTGTGTGTGTGTGTGTGTGTGTGTGTGTGTGTGTGTGTGTGTGTGTGTGTGTGTGTGTGTGTGTGCGTGCGTGCGTGCGTATTAGCATTAGCATAGCAACACTATCTTTAACTTCCAGCTTTGTTGGGATTTGATCACATTCACCATGTGTCGGTACAATCTTATTTACATGCATTCATCTTTCTCTTTCATTGCATCGCCATTATGCAGTATATAACATGTTCTCCTTGCTGAGTTAGTGGGTGGAGGAATTCACTATGCAGCCTGTAGCCATGACCTACTAGAATAAAACGCAGTCAGTCAGAAATCAGTTCAATGCACAGCTTGTGCTGGGTTCAAATGCAGTTCAAGTCCTATGTAGTTCAAGTCTCGCATTCACTCTTAAAAAGGTTACTTTTACTTTCAACTTGTATTCAGTATTGAGACAATGTGGGACAATGACATCAACAACATGACGACACGATTCAACACATTCTATTGTGGAAATGAAAACATAACATGCACTGTCCTTTTCTAGGCTAACCCTTCAAACAGTGGATTGAGACCAAAATGTGAATCATGCATACAGTATGTCGAAAATGCAAATGGCATTAAAAACTTTCACCCTGGTGTCCCGGTTGGGGGCATGTCATTATAGCCGAATATGTTTTTTTAAATCTCAATGATTGCCAACATTTTCCAAATGTTTCAGATATTTTTACAAATATTTCAAAATAGCAGATCTTACAAGCTCACAATGCGTCGCTATCAGCTATCTTTTAATGTTTTTGAAAAGGGCTTAAGTGGTGAAGGAAAAGGTCAAATTTGGGTCTGTAGCAAGTTGATTGATAAACTTTTCTATTTACAAAAATGCACATGAACAAATATTTGTACATATCTGTCAAAATGATAAAACACAAAGCTCGAGAGATTATTTCCATTGTGGTCCTTGAGTGTAAATGTATGTGTAATCTGAGTGCCATGTGTTGGAAGGGAGGGGTAGCAGACATACAGTGCAGAAATATTAAATCAATAATCAATACATTCAATGTACTATGTACTAGACAACTAAAATAGCAAAAGAAAACAACATGGGTACTGTATTGGGAGCAGATTGTTTTTTTTCCCCCAGCTACATCTTCCAGTGCTCCATAGATTGCATTGTTCTTGCTTAAGGCAACATGGGAGAATGAATGGCTTCACGTTTGATAGATAGATCACGTTTTGAACCCTGTTCTCAATGCAGGGAAAACGGGTTTATACTGATATATGATTGAGAGCAGAGCTTTAGGCAGGGAGATTAACTCGACGTACTGTAAGTCAGTGGAACGGATTCCTATGGGGCGTGACAGACACATAAACAGGCGTGCGCGCGGACACACACACACACACACACACACATACTCCAGGCCAGTGATGATTAGGCCGTACAGTATGCATCATAAATGCTGGCAGTAAGCTTAATAAACGTGGATCCCAGAAGGCTGGCAGCTCTCGGGTCACTGCCTGACCTGCCCCACTGTGGTCTGCATGCCTCAGTCACAATAACACACATAGACGGACAGAGGACGCCCTAGAGAAATCCCTGACACTCTGCGCTGTGCTGCCCCGGCAGAGCTGGACTACGCTGGAATGACCTACAATACCCGCGCGATGATTCAGTATGTCGCCACGCGTAGATGTGCAAATGTGATTGTGGCACGTGAGATTATTTTTGTGCGTGTAAGGCGCTTTGTGTGCGGCTGACGTTTGTGTGTGTTCGAATTTTGTTTGTGCATAGAAAAGGTGGTGTGTGTGTGTGTGTGTGTGCGTGTGCGTGTGTGCGTGTGTGTGTGTGTGTGTGTCAGTCACGCGATGTGTCAACCTAGGAATAAAGCTCATATCAATTGAAAAACAAGCTGGAATCGACACTCCTGTCCTCAGCTGAAAAGAATGTGTGGTGGTTTGTTGTAGTGTGTGTACATGCATGTGTTGTCTTGATTGTATTTGTGTGTCTCTGTGTGTGTGTGTGTGTGTGTGTGTGTGTGTGTGTGTGTGTGTGTGTGTGTGTGTGTGTGTGTGTGTGTGTGTGTGTGTGTGTGTGTGTGTGTGTGTGTGTGTGTGTGTGTGTGTGTGTGTGTGTGTGTGTGTGTGTGTGTGTGTGTGTGTGTGTGTGGCCTGGTTTGTTTGTTTTGCTCCAATATGGACTAACTAAATGCCGGCTACATGCTGTCATGTCTCCACTGACACTACATGTTGGTCAGGGCTAGATGTCAAAGCTGACTAAAATGTGGTTTACAGTAACTTGTTTACTTTTATAATTAAGGTTAGGCACGTTAGCATTGTTATGTTGGGTTTGGTGTGGTTACGGTTAGGCTAGGTGAAGTACCTACTGTAGGGAGGGTGCATAAATCGCATCCTATCTGAACATGACCCTTTATGTTTGGCCCTCCACCAGTATCATCACTCTTTGTAAACACATTAACCCTAGTGTCCAAAAATGGAAAGCCTGCAGATCAGCCATCACTATTTTGCCATACAACAAATGTACAGTATGGTTGAAGTGGTTACAACCTGGCCATCAAACCTGATCTTGGTTGACCTGTTTGTCCTTTCATTGTAGTGCTAACTAAACTAAACCTAGTCTATGATACAGAACTTGCACTTGTTTTAAATCCCTGGCTAGCTGACCAACTGGATAAACAATGAAGGCTCACTCACTTGTGTTTTACAATCTATCCAAAGCCAGCCACAAGATGGGACATTAAACATTATTGATTTCTAAATAGATCTTTGCCTCAACAGTGGAAGGATGTAATGTGACTATAACAGATGATGACAATGTAGCTTTCGTTCTAATAGTTTTAAAACTGTATCATCTGTTTAACAAAATTAGCTATTAGGGAGCTATAAAAAACAAAAAGGCCAAAAGGTCATTTGTTTTGCTGTTCTACTAGAACTGTTAAACCAAAAAAAAGGTCCCTAGCAATAGAGCCCTGAGGGACTCCACCAATAGATACAAACCATACTGTATCACATCATAGCCACAACTGGAGCAGCAAAAAAACACTGTAGTGTTAGTTGCTGGGTATAGCCTAAAACGAAACCATACGAAACAAAGTCTTGTCAAACTGATATTGCAAGCAAGGTACAGATGCCTGGAGCGGAGCGATTGTGAGCCAATTTCAGATGTGTCAGATGAGAATGAGTCAACATTTATCCCAGAAAGGCATTTATCCCTCACCATTAGCCTGATGGGGAACAGACAGAGAGTCCCTACTCAGCATCGACAGACAAAACAACACTGAGACGTCAAAGACCTGAAATATGAACGTTCAGTTTCAGTCCAATCAGAAGATCACAGATTGTGTTACATGGATTAAAGTACGTTTTTAACCAATCGAACCCTAGCGTCCCTATTCTGGGCAAGTCATAACAGGTGAACATTCGGCGAAAATAGGCAATCATTCGGAAATAGCAGATCTGCAAGCTCCGTTGTGAGCTTGTAGATCTGCTATTTCCAAATGATTTCTGCTCATTCCTTGGCCGAAAAGAAGGCGATATACAAGCTCACAACATCACGAACATGTTGTGAGCTTGTATATTGGCTATTTTTGGCAAAGAAATTGGGTGAAGAGGGAAAAAAGGAGGGGTGTTCCAAGGATAGACCACTGGGGGACCCCGGTCAATAAAGTATATAACGGTACTCTAAGTGGTTAATGTGAATCAACATATTATATACGATATATTGTATACTATATACAGTTGATACAAATTGTACAGTCAGTATCCCTGTCTGAGTGCCTGCCTGTCAATCTTGTTTTGATGAGGTTACAATGTTTTCTGATATGGTTAACTTAATCATGTGGTCAGAGCTACAAGGACAACAAGTACAATGGCTTTTAAATGACAGACAAAAATGGGAAATGGTTTTGTCATGATGTCAGTGAAGTGCTGCAGAAAGCCAGAGGAAGAGGGAGCAAACAGCTCTGGCAAGAGACAAAGAGCTAATGTGACCCACAGAAAGCCAATAAACAACCCACAAAAACCCACCCACTCTGTCCCATGTCGCTGGTGTGTGTGTGTGTATGTGTGTGTGTGTGTGTGTGTGTGTGTGTGTGTGTGTGTGTGTGTGTGTGTGTCATCTGCTACAGAGGCTGAGAAATAATTTCATCTGTTTTTCCTAAAACGAAGGCGTTTTTAGAATCAGTCTCAGCCTCAGGTCTAAATGATGTCAGGGTGGTGCATCTGAGATTATGAATTCACAAAAATGTGAAAAGTATTCACAGAAAATAATTCACAATATGTGAAAAATATTTCAATATCTGGCTTGTTTCTGTCACTGCTATGGTCTAATTACATTTTAGGTTGCCCAGTTACGTGGGTCCGCCGCGACATCTTCGGGTCCACAAACTGACATGTTACAAAACAGAGTCATACTGACTTGCATGTCTTTAGAAAGTGACTTGTTAAGGGAACCGGAATTTAGTGACGTTATTGTGGACTCAGCTTGAAAAGGGAATAGAGCTTCTGAGTGTGTGCAATTTTTTAACCAAAGCTCTCACCGGCTGCTTTGAATGAGAATGTATAATGCTGATTCAACATGTTTAGGTCCGTTATTTGGTCAAGCACCTGAATTTACCGAAAGACAAAATCAACAGATTGAATACTATGATGCGGAGGTGGTAGCAATATTAATCGTTGATGTGCGTGTGTGGTCTGATAAGGATACTTCACAGCAGGCACAGCTTCCAACTGAACCACCCTGCGTGTCTGTGTGTGAGTGTGCGTGTGTGTATGTGTGTATGTGTATGAACGTGTTGGATGCTTTGCATTGATGTCAGCTGTGTGTGTGTGTGTGTGTGTGTGTGTGTGTGTGTGTGTGTGTGTGTGTGTGTGTGTGTGTGTGTGTGTGTGTGTGTGTGTGTGTGTGTGTGTGTGTGTGTGTGTGTGCGCGCCTTTGTTTGTAGATGCACTGTGAAAAACTGTTTTGCAGTGTAAATGTGTGTACATTTAAATAAAGGTGCATGTGTGTATGTGTATTTGAAGTTCATATCGAAAACTCAGGATCCACATTGCGAACAGCAGCAAGCTTCCATTATTCACAGCAGCTTACCAAAACCTGCCCACGGGTCCAATTTCCAGAAGGCACAATTGCTGAGCTTCATGCTTCACTTACCATCAACTACACACCTCTCCAACTCAGTTCATTTGTCTTTTCTCTCACAAGACATCCGTTTTCTCCTCCCGAATGTTATTCACCACTGACTCTCAATCTTCATTCAAAAGCAGGGGCGTTTCACTACAAGGGTGCATGAGCATTCATCGTAAAACCCATCACAGCCATCTTTTATCTATCATAATCTTCCTGCTTTTCACCCTGAAGGTGTAGAATTTACAGTATGCCGAACATTCAACTAGTGAAACGTGTGCGTCCATGCTTGTTTGGCGATGTTTGGACACATGGCCATTTGTATACCTCCGACCAAACCATACCTCCAATTTCTGTGAGGGCCTTCCCCTAGCCCACCCTGCGCTGCGGAGCAAAGTATGTCCTTATGGGTGGCTCCCTGCCGTGCTCGTGTGTGGAACTTGGCGTTGTAAACGGTGGGCGTTTTGTGAGTATTTAGCAAAGGGGGTGGTCGGCAGGTAACATGTTGTTTTCCCTCTTAACGTTCCCCCAAATACTACAGCTGACAACGTAGATTCATAAAAATACTAAAGCTCGGTTAATAATAATGATATCTAACTACAGCATCAGCCCTTCTCTCTGCAATCAATTCCCTGTCTCCTTTCACTCACGATAAAAAGGAATTAATATAATCTGTACCATAAACAATGTGTCCCAGAGGCTCCACAGACTTAACATAATGTCCTTGCTCCCCAATTTGTTTGTTCAGATGGTTTATGACATTTAAAGAAAGCAGCAATGTCATCAAAACAAACACTGACAAAAAGTAAATAGTTAATTAATAGGTGTGAGCAGAGCTAGGGGAGAAGAAATCATTTCTGCTCAAGTCTGACAGGAAAGGCAATGCTTCCAACTGGACCATGCATCTGCAAGGGGCAAAACAACAGGGTAAACACCCTTTAAAAAAAGGGGGGGGGGTTCCAAAGAGAATGACTGCTTTTAAATAATATTAACGCATCATAAAGATACAAAAATAAACAGCTCCAGAAAAGTGGAGCACGACAAGAGGAAGACCAAGACCTGAACTAATACCTCAGCGACGATTCTATGAAGTGTCCCGTTTTAAAGGGAATGCTGGGTGTCCACCACAGGATCACAGGACTAATTAGTCTGGGTTCCACTACAAATTACTGTAGTACCCTTTTTGCTGGACTACCTCAAAAGACTCCAGCTCATTCAAAATGCTTTAGCCAGAAGAATCCCTGGGATAAGAAAAGCCGAACACATAACTTCAATTACTTCATTGGCCTCCTGTACGCTACATCATTGATTTCACGGCAGTACAGCTCCTAAATACTTATTTGACCCGTTCACTACCTAGAAGTTTCAGATACTCAGGTACTGCTCTCCTAACTAGGACATAGTCTTAGAGTAACATGTAAATATGCTGAAGATGCATTTAGTACTATGGCCCTACACTATGGAACACACTTGCTGATGACCAGAGATCTGCAACAACTGTATCATCTTTGAAAAGCAGGTTTAAGATCTTGTTTTCCCAGGCCTTCGGTTAGTTAAGTTGTGCGTGCACGTGGCATTACTGAGCAGCACTTTGGACATCATGTCCAGAAAGCGCCCGCATGCGTTTATTGATGCCCGCAACGTTTTGAACCTATTAATCATTGCTGTGCTCAAACGTCCTGTCCTCTGTTATTAGCACAAATAGCTTTAGCTGAAACAACATAAACATGGACTTCTCAGGGTTATGTAACGAACGATTCAACGCCGGTTCCTAAATTACCGTGTTGTCAGACCCAATCAGGAGGATCAAATGACCGGCGCTCCTCTACAAAAGTTGAGCTATTGTCTGCTTGAAGCGCCCAGGGCACTCGGCCAAAAACGCTGGGAGACGAGAGCGGCGACAGCACTGAAGCGCGATGCTCGGGCGCTGGGAAGAGGAGCGCACCATAGAAATGCATGGCAGACAGGTGCTGCCAGCTAAAAAAAAAACGTTCTCTGTGGACATAACCTCTAAATGCTTTATGCATAGGTGCCGCCACTTTGATTGTGTATAATGTTGCATAATTCTCTGGCAGGGGAGAGGGAGACTAAATGTGAAATACATTGAGTCTACCTGGTATGAAATGTGCTACACAAATACAATTGACTAGCTTGAATTGAGTACAGGCACAGGGACAAACCTAACCTAAGTTTAGGCCCTGTTTGCGGGGGGTTTCCGAGGTTAATCAAACTAATCTATTTAATTTATAATAACGAATTATCGATAATAGAATGAAATAATAGATCCCTATTTTGGGCATGTCATTAGATGAAAACGTTCTACAATCTACAAGCTCACCTCTTTTAAGGTTGTAGATTGGCTATTTTCACTATTTTTCCAGGCCACTGATGTGCGACAAAGTATAAAATAACGCTTAAAAAACCTGCGCTTCTCGAATATTTAATTCATCTAAAAAGTAATCAATAAAAGGATCGCTTAGAAACGTATCAATAGTTGCGGCCCTCATATCATAGTCATGATTAGTGGGGTTTCCACTATAGGGCCACCCAAGCCTCCTCATATTTACGATACTCGGTTTGCTCCAAAGCATTTTTTTTACTGCCAGCAGACAAGACTTACCAGCTGGACTATACTATAGTTTCATATAAACAAATAACTTCTTCAGATCATGTGCTATAAAAACATTTTTACCTAGGTTGCTGGCCCTGGCAAGCCTCGTTTGGCCAAACAGTGTAAAAGTAGCAATTTTGACTACTTCCTGGCTTGCTATCAGAGAATGCCAGGTCTGTGTGTGATCCTTTCTTCAATGTTTCCCTTTCTTTTTTCATTTATTGCCTGGCTGTTTTAACTGTTCTTGTAAAAGTGGTATTACAACCGTCCCAGGGAGCCAGTCATGCACCTTGGGTGGATTAAAAAGCTGTTTTGTTTTATGTTGGAGGGAATAAATAGCAGTGTAAAGTGCCTATTTGGGCTGCATGTGCATACATACGTATCGGTATAAATACATACACATGGGCACACGCTTTTATCAACACATACCTGCACACGCACACACACACACACACACACACACACACACACACACACACACACACACACACACACACACACACACACACACACACACACACACACACACACACACACACACACACACACACACACACACACACACACACACGAGAAGTAAATTACCCGTACAAAGAGGGGAGAACACACACATACACCATACACACGCATAAACATGATCAACTCAAATGTAAAACCAGGCAACCATTTAAAGAAACATGCAATGCCTCTTAAGCACCCTGCTGTAAATTTGAATTGGTCTGAAATATCGTTAAATTATTTGAAAGGGGAGGAGGCACTGATAAACAAATTCCTTCTGCATCTGTACTTATTTGGAGAAATACATTTTGCTCAGACGAGGTTAAGTTGTGACATAGCAAAGAATCAGCTATGTTTATCTTCTACTTTTATCATTCTTATTATCTTTGACCCTTTACATTCAACATTCCAAAAAGAGCACGTCTCCTCCGAATTGAGATAAAAGCGAGTAAGCACTTTGCTAGACGGAACAATAGATTACTACTCACTGTACTCAGGGGCGTCATTTGGGGTCCCATGTCTCAATTGCCCCCGCCCTTAAATCTTAATTATTTTTATTGGTAGGTGTGGCGCGCCACGTCAGCAATCCATCGCCCAGGGGTCAAGCTCATTGTAACGGGGATAGACTACCGCGTTCTCGGCTGATACCGACAATAAGCCTCGCCGACCTCCTTACTTTTATGCATATCTGCAACCATACATTCATTAGCCACTTTCAAACTGCCGTCGCTATTTTGGGCATTTTGTTATAGGTGAATATTTTCAAAAACCTTAAAAATGTTTCTTTCTTAACACATTGGGTGCCAGAGGTTTATTAAAATATTATACTTTGAGTGCCAGGACTTTTTAAACATTTTGAACCTTTTTCAAGTAGTCACAAAATATTTTCAGTGATCACCGTCCTCACGGTGATCCCCTCATTACACACATACAGGTCTCGTACAATCGGGGGGAAAAAAATTAAAACATTCGGAAATCCATTCCATAGTTGCAGCCAGTTGAAAATAGTTAAATTAACATTGTAAAAAAAAAAAGTGCACAGGAGCCGAGATACAGGTTTTTGAAGTCATAAGTTAACCAGGAGGTGGATTGGAGTCTAAATCTTGTAGGAGTGATATTTCCTGTTGCTGTGAAGGAAAAAAAATAAAAAAAAAAAAAAAAAAAAAAAAAGACGGTTTTGGCACTCAACGTTAGTATGCGCAAAACCGTATATATACGGTTTTGGCACCCAATGTGTTAAAAAATCCCTCACGTCTTTTTTTAATGAAATGACACATTTGTTGCTACTCTACATTTACTACTTTGAAATGAAGGATCATCAAATTCCATCCATCAAATTTTGAACAAAATCGGTGAATCCAGCTTGCCGAGTGTCTATACGAATACAATTGGCCATGTTTGGGGGTTGGGAAGCCGGGGCGGGGAGGGCGATCTTTGTCAATGCACGTACTCCTACGTGCTGGGCGCGGCACCTGTCAGTGGGGAATGTTGAGCGGGAGGAGTAGGCGCTACGTACCCCCCGGTAGGGGCTCCTCATTGGCAGGGGAGCCAGTAGGGTACAACATCAGTGGCAAGCAGTGTGAGGAATTGATTGGCATAATGACTAAATTGGGAGAAAAAAGGGCCCACTCTAAATTGACCCATTAAAACCGGGAACGCATCTGTGTAACCACTTTAACCATTATTTTGTACTTTTGCTATTCAAAAATAGCAGATGTCCAAGTGCCGCGCTATGAGCTTGTAGATCTACTATTTTTTTTTTTAATCGTGAACATTTATGCAAATCTTGTCCCTGGAACAACATATTTTGAGATGGGGGTCCACGGCCCAAATACATATAATTTTGGAGGTCCTTGACATTAAAAAGTTTGAGAACCACTGATATAACAACATACGTTTTTCAGAAAACTGTTATAGGATTTAGAAGACATTTGTAGAATCGGAACCTCAGGCCTTAATGGGTTAAAAAAAAGAAAAGTCGAAAACATAACAAGGCAGTGTGTGGAATGAACAATTATATGTGCGATGGTGTCACCCCCTCCACCACCACCTCTCTCACTCGCTCTGTCAGGCCACCTGGTAGCTAGAGTCTCTGGGATATCAAGTGTTGCTGCTCGGTAATGTCTGGGAGACCCCAGCTCTGCTGTGCTTCTCTATAACATTTCCCCCGTGTCAAACTCAAGACACTTCCCCCGCCCCCATTTTCCTTTCCCTTTCTCCATCTCTCTTTGTCTCTCTCTCCCTCTCTATCTCTATATCCGTGTAAGAGGAGCGATCGACCCAGTAACGGGCCTCGCCAACCAGCCAGCCAACCCCGGTGCAGTTGGAACCAGATCATTCCGGTTCTCTGTGGTCAGTCAGTGAGGGGGAGAGAGAAAGCGAGAGAAAGGGAGAGAGATACAAGCGGGTGGCTCAACTTTATCAAAGCACACACACACACACACACACACCCGCACACACGCACACACGCACACACGCACGCACGCGCACACGCACACACGCACACACGCGCCCCTGGGAGGGGAATGGAGGGATGAGGGCCAGTCAAAGGGGTTTCAGAGAGTTGGGTATCACAGACAGGAGGTGTCCTGATCTTGTGTTTCTTGGGTCTCTCTCTTCACTCTCTCCCACCGTGTGAAATGGCAACAGGGTATGTTGACAGACATTGTGTCAATATGTCGGAAGAAGCAGGCAAAGATACAGAGAGATAAGAGGAATACTAGAGAGACAGTGCTCAAAATGAGTCTTTCTGATCTCTTTCTATAGTGTTACAGTTTGTAGCTCCAGTGTACCTTCAAAACTGGGTTCCCTCGCTTACAATTACAATTTTTACCATTCAGCTTTCGATTTGATGCAGAAAATAAAGTCTGTTTTTAACATTAGTCTTGAGAGCTTCACATTACATTATGGATGTTAATATCTCAACCGTAAATTTTGAAGCCATTATGTTGTTTTTGTTGTTGTTGTTTACTTATATTATGTAATTGTGCATGTGGTTAAACAATTCAGCCAGAACCCATTGCAACAATTACATTGGGAGTCTGCGGTACAGAACTAGAGACAGACCGATGCCATATTTTTGGCATTCTTATAATAGAGTCTGATTACCGGGAAATCTTGTCAACTAGACTAGAGTTTGGGCCGCTATGCAGCCCTCACACCTACATTATGCCGATCCGATGCCGATCCGATGGTTATGTATGAGTTATAGTGACGTGCCTATATGTGCATCGGGTTTGTTTATGGTTATGTCTGAGTCAGAGCGACGTCAAGAGTTCCGCCGGCCGGCCAGTCCTCCCTTAAGCCAATTGGAATATAGGATGAGTGCAAAATGTCCTAATCAATTTGAAAAAACTTGATTTGAGAACAGTTTCAGTTTGAGAACATTTAACTTATACACAAATAAATGTATAGAAATAAACACAAATAACTTTTTATTTAACCATTAGACCATTTTAAGCCCTATTAAAAAATCTTCAAAAGTATCAGATCTACAAGCTCACGAAGCAAGGTGATGCATTCTGAGCTTGTAGATCTGCTGCTTTTGAATTTTTTATCCTATGACCTACTCAAAATAGTAATGCCAGGTTTAAAGTGGATACAAAACGGGACACAACGGCTGCATGATTGCCGATACCGAATACCGATGCCATCAAAAAAGTCAGATAATGGCCAATTTATCTGCCAAACCGATATATCGGTGGGGCTCTATATAGAACCCATGTATGGTGGAGGTAACTTCCAGCTTGGACTACATAATGATGTCATCCCTTCAGGATCCATACAAAGTAGGCGTGGAGAGAAGGACAAAAACAAAGACAAGAAAGCCGTAAGAAGTGGAAACGTGTGTGTGTGTGTTGGGGGGGTGGCCGTCAGTGGTGCAGTGAGGTCATGTCCTTGCTTGTGTAACTGTCACCTCTCCATGCTGTATGCTCTGGGGCAGAATCGATTGGATTTAGGTTTCCCTGCTGTTACGACACCAACAGATGGTCTTGCAGGGAAAGATCCAGAGTGTTACTCTATAAATACCATGGGGAACAATGGTTGACTTGTGTATCTGTTTGCGTGTGTCTGTGTACATGGCATGCATGCATGTGTGCGTGTGTGAGGACAGTTGGCCGCTACGGGTGGGTGCCCTGTTTTTATCATTACCACATACTTTTTCTTGAGTGCCAATATTGATTTTTCTTTCTGGATTTCCCTTTGTGTTTGGTTTTGTTTCTTACACCCAGGGAAATGTCCAATTGTTTGCCTTTCCAGATAAACATATTTTCTCTCAGCGAGATATCAAAATGAGGTCACATTGAGTGAAATGTAACTGGATCATGATGCTGTGGCAACCTGTGGATCTCTCAGACCCTGTCTAACCATAAACACGTAAGAGAAGCTATGAATGTTCAAGATTGCCGCGGAGATAGCGTACCGTATCGTAAATTCACATGTTCATCTTAGTGTTGCGCAGAATCGCAGAAACCTTTCAGATCTAATCTCAAGCATAACAGCCTAGATTACCTGGTGCTGAGCATTTTACTTTGTTCCATTAAAGTGACAAAAATATTGCGTTCGTTTAGCCCAAAGTGTCAAACATGAGCTTTAAAAATACCAATTTTAGCTAGCTCTCTGTTCTAATACTCCCTACCATCCTTCAAGTGACTGACACAAAGATGTCAGCCACACCAAAGTAGCTTCTAAAACTTTTCAGTCCCTAAAGCAGTCAATATGGCCAAAAAAACAGCTTTTGTTTCTTTTACCGGGTCCTGGAGCAAGTTTAACCCCTACTATACTCTACCAGCTAATGTACCCAAAACATATAAACACGCCATGTGACAAGCCCCATTAGCAAACCTCTCTCTGTCAGTCAGGACTGCAGTCACTCCCTATCATCCGCCGCAGTCTGAAAGCCCCACCTCTTCAGGCTCCACCACCTCATTTACAGTCAACCTCAATCCTCCAGTAATAATACTATACAACCCCTAATGGCCCTCGACTCCGTCTGGCACTATTATCTTTGTGTCTTCACTTCTTGCTTGTGGGCTATTTAACCCATTCAAGCCAGGAAAGCATCTGTGTCATTTTAGATTTGAGCAATTTTAGCTGTCAGGCAGAAACCTTGCATCTTCATGTTTCAACTTTGAATGCCCTACTTCATCATACAAGAGTGTCGCACAAAAGTTGTGAAAATAGCGTGTAGATCGGCTATTTTCACTATTTTAAAATGTTTTAAAAATGATAATAAAAGGTTTTCACACGACAACAATATACTTACGTTTTTCAGAAAACTGTTAGGGTTTATAAAGGCATTTTTAGAATCTGCCTCTAAATGGGAATAATGCTAGGTATGTTATTTACACAGATGCTAGGTATGCTCTTAGCCAGATAGTTATTATACGTAGATGCTCAGTATGTTATGCTTGGTATGTTCTAAGATGCTTACTAGGTTCTTCGATAGATGATAGTTATGTTTTTACATATGCTTACTATGTTCTTTGCTAGATGCTAGGTAGATACTAGGTATGTTCTTGGATGCCAGCAATGTTCTTAGCTATTGTAGATGCTAAGTACAGTATGTCCTTTGATAGATGCTAGGTATGTTCAACAATCAATAGTATACTAGATATGATAGATGCTAGGTTAGATACTAGGTATGTTCTTAGATACTAGATGCTAGATATGTTCCTAGATAGATGCTAGGTATGTTTTAGATACTGTAAATGTTAGGTATGTTCCTAGATAAAAACATTCTTTGACCATTTACCCCATTGTTCCTGTTCAATGTTCATGTGTCTTACTCCGACCTCACACTTAACCCATTAAAACCGGGAACCCATCCGTGTAACCACTTAAACCATTATTTTATACTTTGGCTATTAATGAATAGCAGATATACAGAACAAGCTCATAGTGTATCACTGAGTGCTGCGCTATGAGCTTGTAAATCTGCTATTCTTTTTAAATCGTGAACATTTGTGCACATTTTTGAATATATATATATTTTAAAGCTAACTTTTTTAACTCAAATCTTTGCTTCTGGGGGTCCCTGGAACTAAATATTTTCAGCGGCGGCCAAATACATATAATTTTGGGGGTCCTTGATATGAAAATGAACCACTGATATAGCAACATAGTACGTTTTTAAGAAAACTGCCAGGATTTAGAAGACATTTTGCAGAATCGGAACCTCAGGCCTTAATGGGTTAAAAAGCAAGTCGTTCTGGATGATATTGTCGACCCGCTGCCGTAACAAAAACCCAGAAGAGGGACTCACCCTGTCCGTTAGAATAGTAGATCCACTTCTCCTTGATCTGCGCGGGCGGCCCCGACGGCTTCTTCTGTATGGCCTTCTCCACGATGCTGCTGGGGTCCTGCCGAGGGCCCTTCTTCAGCACCCGGGAGCTGCGCTTCACGCTGCACACCACGATCACCACCAGCACCAGCAGCAGGAAGAGCACGATCATCCAGGGGAGGTGCTCGTTGATGTCAAAGTGCCGCTGGGCGCTCGGCCGCGGGGACCCCCGGCGGGTGGGCCTGTAGTAGTCTCTGGAGACGCCGCTGCCTCCCGCTCCGCCCGCGCTGCTCCCCTGGGCCCCTCCGACGCCTCGGCCGACGCCGAACCCGGACCCCGCGGCCACGCCGTCCTCCGCCCCCTCCGTGGCCCTCTTGTTGGGGGTGTCGGGGTCCGGGTGGGTGCGGTGGTGTTGTTGTTGTTTAGGGGCTGGGGAGGGTGGAGTCCGCGCGGGGGATTCCTGCTGGTCCGAGTCGTCCTGCAGGGCCTCTGGAGGCGAAGGCGTGGCGGACCAGCTCATGACCAGACCCTCTGCGTGGTGGGCCTCGCCCGGAGGGATGGCGGCCTCCTCTTCTCCCACTGGTGTTGCTGTGGGGGACCAGCCATCAAGCAACTGTTGGTTGTTGGTCTCTGAGAGAGAGAAAGTAAAAATAAATAGAAATAATAGAGTAAAAGAAGAGAGAGAAAAAAGAAAGAAAACAGAGAGAGGAGGAGAACAGATGTTTCGTCACTTCAGAGACAGAATTCGGACACTTTCGCACCAGCAATCTGCCAGACAAACAGAATGGGAGCCCTTCCTCTCCTTCCCTACCCCCCCCCCCCCCCCTTACCCTCTCCTCTACGTCGCCCTTCTTCTACTCTCCGTCTCTCCCTCTCTCAAGCCATGCCCAGGCCTTTTGCTGAAAACATACAAATAAGGGGAGAAAACATCCGGGACGGGATTTGTTGTTGTTATTCTTTGTTTTAGTCCATGGAAAAGAACCGGAACAGTAGATCGATTTTCCACTCTCATTAGACTCTTATCGATTGCAATACAACAGCATATAGTTCCCAACTGCTGAACTCAATATGCCTCTAGAACTGCTAATGGGATCAGTGTTGTATAATAGCATTATACTGCACTGTGAACATTTGCAGGATTGTCCCTTGGATGAGTGGTAATCTGTGTCATCCTCTTATTAACAGGTACAGAGGCACAACATCTGGTAATCTCACAAAGTGAGGTTGTTGTTTTAACAGGCAAAACGTTTAATCCAGTCCAGTCAAATTTGTGAATTAAATGAAATTAAATTATATATTGAAAATAATTAAGTAGGATCTAATTTAATAAAGAATAATAAATACATAAAATAAAGAATCAGAATCAAATCGAATTAGAAGTATCCATGACCGATCGATTTCTTTCTTACGTGATACACCTGTTCACTAAACGTTTGATTAGCTCTGTAATTCAGATTTTGTCCTCGTTGTCAATCACAAACAAAAGTGATCTGTCTGAATCTAGCGGTCTTAAGGCGGTTACACACCGGCGAATATGCGAATATACGCAAAATTCGGACTCGTTCCGAATAATTAAAAGACGCCTTTTTCGCTCCGCGAAACTGGTGTGGAAGCTTGCATTGACTTTATAAGGTTTTTAAAAAATACGTATTATTCGCATGAAAAAAATCCCCCCGGTGTGTAAGGACCTTTACACACACACACACACACACACACACACACACACACACACACACACACACACACACACACACACACACACACACACACACACACACACACACACACACACACACACACACACACACACTTTCCCTCTTTCCGCCCCACCCTCATCATTGACGGTAACAGAGACCTGAAGGACAAGAACACTCATGATGTAATAGTGCCCTCCCCCCTCAAACTAACAGCCATGTCAGTTTAAAGGGGGGAAGGGGGGTCAGGTTACGACTGGTTGCATGACTAATAACTGACTCACCGACTGACTGACTGACTAGGGGGCAGCAGGGGGTACAGAGGGAGAGAGACACTGGAAATGTGATGAGAGAGAGGGGGGGCACTATTGTTGTTTTCTAGAACAGACTACTGTAGAAAACAACAGAGTGGGAGTTTGTCTGCTGATATTATTTAACCACCCGTAAGCCCTATTTTATACTATTCTAGATACATTTCTAAACTAGAGTTCTCAACGGGCCTGAAAATTAAGGCCTGGCCCTAACTGGGCCCTAACTGGGCCGGCCCGAACAATTACCATAATTTTAGGCCTGAAAACCCGAAAAACCCAAACAAGTGTCATTATGTGCTTAATGTCCTTAAAGTCACGCATCAAACAAGCTTTGAACTGAGCAGATTGTACCTTCCGTTCCAGAGATAATGGCCAAAACAACTTTCTTTCTTTCTTTTATAACATAGGCTAGGAAGGTCGGACGGCAACGAAATAGATACCTGAGTAAAGTTCACTTTGAGCTGCATCCAACGCATCCACTGCCATTTCTGTCAGCCTTACCGTGAAATTACGTTTGGTCGGGTCCCGGGCAGAATTTGAGAACTCTAGTATAGACCTCCTTTACATTGTCCTCTCATGCCTACATATCAAGCCCTTATACATAAAGTCCTGCACCTTGTACACTGGGTGAGGGAAAGTCAACATGTTATTTATATTACATGCTACAAATCATTCTGGCCTGTGTCCACAGGCCTAGTCTTTTTAACTAGTCGATATGTTAACGTTTTTTGATGGATTTTGTTGCTAAGCAAGCACTGCAGCTATTGTGAACCCACTTCAAGCACGTCACTTGGCTAAAAGTTACGTATGTAAACAAAAACATATCACAATGTTGGTGTTCTGTAAATATCGTAAACGCCCCTGAAAGTATTTTTGTATTATAGCCTACCCTACAGTACAAAGTCATGGACTAGTCACCATGGACTAGTATGTGTACATTGTGTGCCCAACTTAGTCACAGGCTTACGCAAGCTGTTATTGTGTGGTCACAGTAACGGACTCAGTTCCCAGAATGGACACATTTTTCTTTGTGACAACTCCAAAAAAGAAGGACATCCGTTGGCTTGGAGACCAATGGGTGGCATCTCCCTGACTAAGGAATGTCACTATACACACCAAGAGTTTGTGTCATCTCTCTGTGGCTTTTTTTCTTTCAGTACTGTGTGTGTGTGTGTGTGTGTGTGTGTGTGTGTGTGTGTGTGTGTGTGTGTGTGTGTGTGTGTGTGTGTGTGTGTGTGTGTGTGTGTGTGTGTGTGTGTGTGTGCGTGCACGGAGGGATGTGTAAATACATTCAAACACACACTGATCCTTCAAAACAGGAAGGTAATTAGTCTTGTGTTTTCAGGCGTGACATGTCTTAGCACGTTGCTGTTCGGCAGAAACCTTGTATCTCTCCATATTTAAATTTGTAATGTTTTTTCCGTAAATTAACACCCTACTTCATCATACTACCGTGTCACACAAAAGTAGCAAAAATAGCTGATCTACAAGCTCACAACGCAATGCGTTGTGAGCTTGTAGATCTGCTATTTTTGAAAATGTTTTAAAGTCAAAGTGAGAGAGGTTTAATCTGTCTGCGGATTTTATAAATAATTCTAGCTAATGACGTATTAACAAGAACTTGTGACTAAATAACAACTACTTTGGATCCATTGGAACACAGGTTTTTTGTTTTGTTAGTGTGGTTGCCCGAATGGGCAACCAGACTATTGTTATAGATAAACTTTATTCTTTCTTTATTTATTTATAGAAAAACAATATTTCTAACCGCATCACAGCCCACAGTTTATTTTTCCCAATTTAGTGTCATATGTCAAAATGACCGGCTTCACCGGGAATCGTGTGCTTGTATTTTGCTAGGAGATTGGTTGCATAGTTTTATTGATATTGATTTATTAGTGCATTAAATTTCCCCATCCACTTTAATGAAAAAGTGAAAAAACTCAAATTCAAGTATTTTTTTCTCTGAAACCGTAAGAGCTAGAGTTACCAGATTTGGTGGGGAGGTTTATAATTTAGTCCGAAATTATTTAAAAAACACATTACACCAGTCGGCCTCATGGTGGCGCTATAACAGCCCACTTTACGTTTTTGGCCTATAACTTTTGAACCGTAGGTCCTAGAATAAAAATCATTTTCCCCCTAGATTCCTTGGGTCATGACGCAACTCCCCATATAGGCCACGCCCATTTGCGTCAGGATAGATTTTCCGCCATTTTGAATTTTCTTCAAAACACACTTTTAGCTCCTCCTCCCACATATTTGCTCCAAATTTCACAAAAATCAGTACACATAATCTCTGGACCCATGCGATAATCTGGAGTGAAACAGAATTTTGATAGTTCTTGCCGTTCGTCCGTAAATGGCTTCCAAAATTAGAGGGAGGGGCCCGTTTTACAAAAAAGCCCACAAATCACGAACAAAACGTCCAGTCAATCCCAAATTTAAATCACATGGCGAGGGTGGTTTACTCAACAAATCTCCAAAAGCATTTCCACTTTGATCCATAGGGGGCACCACAAATGCTCAAAATGTAACCTTTTGATGCAAAAACCATATGTTGATGTTTCTAGATAAACTGTATTTCGGGCTGCTACTTCTCCCACAGTTTTTTTTGCCCAATTTCGTGCCATATGTCAAAATGACCGGCTTCACCGGGAATCGTGCGCTTGTACTTTGCTAAGAGATTGGTTACATAGTTTAATTGATATTGATTTATTAGTGCATTAAATTTCCCCATCCACTTTAATGGGAAAATGAAAAAATGCCCATTCAAGTATTTTATTCTCAGAAACTGTAAGGGCTAGAGTTACAAGACTTGCAGGGGAGGTTCATGATTTAGTGCGAAATTATTAAACAAAATTATACACCAGTCGGCCACATGGTGGCGCTATAACAGCCCCCTTTACGTTTTGGCCTATAACTCTTGAACCGTAGGTCGTAAAATCAAAATTTATTCTCCCCTGGATTCCTTGGGTCACGACGCATCTCCCCATATAGGCCACGCCCATTTGCGTCAGGATAGATTTTCCGCCATTTTGAATTTTCTTCAAAACACACTTTTAGCTCCTCCTCCCATATATTTTGTCCAAATTTCACAAAAATCGGTACACATGATCTCTGGACCCATGCGATGGGTATTTATGCGACAGAATTTTGATAGTCCATACCGTTCGTCCGTAAATGGCTTCCAAAGTTAGCGGGAGGGGCCCGTTTTACAAAAAAGCCCACAAATCACGAACAAAACGTCCAGTCAATCCCAAATTTGAATCACATGTCAAGTGTGGATTACTCAACAAAACAATAATTTCCACTTTGATCCATAGGGGGCGCCACAAATGCTCAAAATGTAACCTTTTGATGCAAAAACCATATGTTGGGGGGACCAATCCTCTCAAAATGAAACGCAAGTGATCTCAGGAGTTGCGTGACAATGTAATTGGCGCAGCCTCCGACGGTATTCCTCCCAGCGTATTCCTCGAGTCCCGGCGGCAGCGAACCGCGACTCGCGTCGGCGCAACCACACTCTGCAATTGCCCTGAATTGCGACGCGTCTAGTTTTGTTTTGTTTTTCCTGAGGTTTTGGACATACAAGGTTTCCACGAGACAGAGACGAAGTGCAGTGATGGAACCAGCATAATCTGGTCACGAAGACCAAACATGTCACATCACATCACAGACGTTCGGTCATCAATCTGCCATGTCCAAATAAGGGTGAGATCATGGTTACCAGAACGGGTTATTCTGGATAAAAACCTGATCCTTAAACACTCCCCATACAGCAATAATAACAGTACAATTTCCCCACCGTGCATACCTGCAGAGGTGGAAAAAGTACTCAATTTTTTTTACTTAGGTAAAAGTATCAATACGTCAATGTAGAAATATTCCTAAAAGTCCGGAATTCAAAATTTACTTGAGTAAAAATGCAGAAGTATTGGCATCAAAATAAAAAAATATACTTATGCAGAATGTCCCCATTTCACAAGTTTTCAAATGTATACAAATCTTTTGAAAATAGCAGATTTATAAGCTCACAATGCTTTGCATTGCGATGCATTGTGAGCTTGTAGATCGGCTATTTTCAAATGGCCGAAATGAATACAGGGCTGAAGTTGGTAGTGTATGTTTTGTAATAATAATAAAAAATAATTAACTAGTAACTAAAGTTCGGAGTGGTAGTAGTAGAAGTAAAACTGAAAATTGGAAATACTGAGTAAAAATACCTCAAAATTTTACTTAAGTACATTACTTGAGTAAATTTACTTAGTTACCTTCCACCACTGAGTGTTTTGGTCGTTGGACGGGACACCACGGCATGTGGCCAGTATTTTTTCACGTGCATGCGCATGTACGGCACGGTGCACGCGCGTGCACGCCACCGCCGTACCGAACCGCCGAAAAACTAATCACCATTACACCACTGACAAATTAACAGTACAATTTCCCCACCATGCATACCTGAATATTTCCACACCTTTTTCAAGCCAAGTGCTCTGTTGCTAAAGGTGGCTGAGTGCTAAAATGCGATTTAGCTGTGAAATATGAATGTGAAACATGTTAGTCTGTTTCACCGAAAATAATAAGACTAAGACGTTTCCGCTGTATAGAACGGTCTCTGGTGCATGTGGTCAAAATACAACAATTCAATGCGGCCCATAGGACAGGAGCCTATCTTGATGTACACCCCCTGGATGATGCTAGAATGTTGCAGGGGCATAGCCCCAATCCAACCCCTTTGTTGCTGAGTGCCAAGCAGGGAGGCATTGGGTCCCAATCTCAGGGCGGACACTGAGCTGGTTTAATATATGAAAATAATATATTATTATAATATTAGTGGGCATGTAAATGCATTGTCCTCCAGCAAACCAAAAGCATCAACCCGCTGGTTATTCTCATTTTCGACTGCTATGACGTAAACTAAGCACCAGTCATTTAACAACGCATAGCCAGCCAGACCTCTGTCTCTTCTTGTACGCCTGACGAGACAGAGGTCTGGAGACGTGCGATTACCAGTCATTCAACGTTTTGGGATGGGAGGCAGATTTCACGAGGAAACAGTGTTTAAGTTGGGAGTGGTCTTACCTTTATGTGCTGATGATGATGATGAGGGCGTTGACGAAGAGGACAGGGGTTCCTGTACAAAGGCAGAGGCAGGCCGCATGGGGCCTGGCGGAGTGGTGTTGGGAGAGGAAGAGGAAGATGAAGAAGGGCTTGTAGAAAGGGGGCCGCAGGTATTATCGGTCTCCCGGGTGCCTGGCGTGAGCACCGCCAACAACTGGGCCCGGCAGTCTGTGTGTGCCCGGCACCTCAGCGTTCTAGATGCCATGTCTGAGTAAGTCCCCTTGGCGCAGGGCTTGCAACGCACGTCTTCCGTGGCGCTCCCGCGGCGCTTGACGCCGGTGCCGGGCATGCACAGCGAGTGCGGCCTGCACTGAGCACCACTATCGCTGCTGTTCTGCCCTGAAGCGGCCACAAAGAAGTTCTCCGGGGGGCAGGCACAGACACGGTCCTGCGTGGGTGTGCACGGCACCTTCTCCACGAAATCCACAGGGCATGGGAGCCTGCAGCGGTGGCAGTGCTGCACGCCGTTCTCACCCCGAGTGAAGGAGCCCTGAGGACAGGGAGTGCACTCCCGCACAGCGGTCGTGGAGCAGTGGGAGGACACGTAGGTGCCCGCCGGGCACTTGTCACAGACCAGCGGGGTGCCCGTATCGGGGTCTGCATGCTGGTAGTGGCGCGGGGAGAGGAGGGGCTCGTCGGCCAGGCTGCTGATGCTCAACGCCTTGACAACCCAGCTGTCGGTGATCACCATGCACAGCAGCTAAGAGAGGGAGAGAGAGAGACAAGATGAGAGAGGTAGTACTAGAGATGCCGCGATCCGATTTACTGATCGGATATCGGCTCGATATCAATGAAAAAATGTGGATCAGATCGGATCGGATTTCAGCAAAATGACCGATAAAACGCTGCGATTAAAGCACTCCATTCCAGTAATCCGCTCCAGCACTTTGATCCTTCCCACTTGCACGTTGGCTCCAGCTGGTCGCACGCTGGCTCCAGCCGGTGTTGCCACGTCGGCTTATTATAAGCGACTTTGGGCTTATTTTTCTGTAAAGTTGCTTGTAAAAATCTGTAGTTGTGCGTTGCGGTTTTTGGGGCTTATTTATACTATACGTATACTTGCTTATTTTGGCTTCCTTCCATTTTTTTGTAATTATTATTTAAACCAGTGGTTCTCAAATATTTTTTATAAATGTTTTGTGCCCAGGTTTTCCTAGACCTGGTTGCTTATTTCTCTCACAAAATGTGGCAACACTAGGTCCAGCATGTAGCGGCCATGATCGCACCAGTGTTTGTTATTAGCACGGCTGCAGAGTGGAGGCTAGAAGAACAACAGTACGAGCAGAAAGTGGCGATGTCATTCGTGTGGGAGTACTTCGTGTTAAAAGTCCAAACGGACCCAACAGCCCAGTGCAAGTCGTGTCTAAAAGACGTCCCACGCGGTGGCAACGTCAATACACGGTACAACACGACCAACCTAATTAACCATCTTAAAAAACACCATCAAGCCCTATATTCGGAATATCAAAAAGCTACAGAAAAGAAAAAGCGAGCACACGCTGGCCCCCAACAACAACCAACGTTGACAGAGACTTTTGAAAAGCGTGAAAAACTCCCAAGAGAGAGCAAGAAGGCAAAAGAAATAACAGAACTCATTGCCCAGTTTATAGTGCTGGATGACCAGCCACTGTCAGTGGTAACTAATGTCGGATTTCAACGCTTAATAGAGCACCTAGAGCCTCGCTACGTTATGCCCAGCCGCAGTTATCTTACTGAAACAGCCATCCCGCAGATTCATAAAGAAGTGCGAGGTTTTCTGGCGGCATATGTGGAGAGTGCAGAAGCAATTAGTTTCACGACCGACATCTGGAGTTCAGATGTAAGTCCGATGTCCTTACTGAGTCTGACTGCGCACTGGGTGGACCCCGACTTCACCCTGAGGAAAGCGGTGTTACATGCACGCGAGTTCAGAGGTTCACACACAGCTGATGCCATCACGGGCGCCATAAATCAAATGCTGCTTGATTGGAAGATTGACAAAAAGAAGGTCCATGTCATTTTAAGGGACAATGCCTCTAATATGAAAAAGGCTATGGATCAGTTAGGTGTGGGAAGCCTAGGATGCTTTGCTCACACTCTACAGCTCATAGTGCATGAAGGGCTTTTGTCACAGCGAGCTGTAAGTGATGCATTAGCCAACGGGAGAAAAATAGTGGGCCACTTTAAGCATTCCCCCCTGGCTTATGGACGCCTTTTTGACATACAAGGAGAGATGCAAATGAAACAAACACGTCTGCAACAGGATGTCCAAACAAGGTGGAGTAGTACCAAATGCATGATTGACAGCCTCGTTCATCAGAAGAGGGTACTGCAGTCCTACTCATCTGAACACAGCCTGCCAGCCAATCTAACAGGAAACCAGTGGGCTCTGTTAGAGAAGACATTGAGGGTTCTCGCCCCCTTTCAAGAGCTAACAACTAATGTCAGTGCTGCCTCAGCCACCGCAGCTGATGTCATCCCCTCTGTCCATGTCCTGATCCGCTTTCTCAGTAAGGAGGACGAAGATGACCACGGGATCAAAACGATGAAAACCACCCTTCTGGATGCAGTCCGCAAACGTTTCACTAATGTGGAATCAGAGCCCCTGTACGTCGTGGCAACGTTACTCGATCCACGGTACAAAGACAAGTAAGGGAATTAAAACATATTATTATATTATTATTTAAAAAATAAATAAATAAATTGCACACATACTGATATGAAGTGGGCTACATAATCACTGTGTTTATCATTACTGTGTCTGTGAGCGTGAAAAAGCTCCAAAATACATATACATGACTGATTACATTATTTGATCATTTTAAATATTTTATATTTATACCAGGTACTTCACAAATGCAGACAAGGTGAGACATGCAAAGGAGGCATTAAGGGCAGAGGTGGGGAAAATGGAAGATATGCTGAAGGCCAGGTCTCAAGCTGAATCCGTGTCAGAGCCTGCAGAGAAGACTCCACGGGTGGAGGGTGCGAGCAGCAGCCTTGGCAGCATCTTCGATGAGATATTTGAGAGCAGCGCAGCAGGTCCTTCCAGTTCTGACTCTGACCAGGTCACCTCAGGGTCAGTGATTGAAATGGAGAACTACCTCAGCGAGGCTCTTCTAGATCGTAAGAGCAATCCTTTCGAATACTGGAAAAGCAAGAGCACTCGATTCCCCACCCTGGCAGCAACAGCAGCAAAGTTCCTCTGTGCTCCCTGCACAAGTGTAGAGAGCGAGAGGCTCTTTAGCACAGCGTCAATTATCTTAGACGAGAAAAGGAACAAGCTGACAGCTGAGCATACCGAAATGCTAATTTTCTTAAAAAAGAATCTCCCCATCATGCTTGGACTGCAGAAAGTGGAGATGGAGCAGGTGATTTAGTAGTAAACTAAAAACTGAATGTTTTGTGCCCTTGTTTTCAAAATGTCAAGGTGATCAGGAGACCAATGGTAGCATTGCTTTTGGGCAGAATTGGAGCCCTGGACTCATAGCGTTGAACAGTTGGACAATATTGTGTGATTTGTTATTAGGGATTTCATTTATTTTATAGCCTATGTGACTTTAGAAGTCATGACTTTTTTTTTTACCTGGCTGAAATGACCATGACAAACGGAAGCCTAGTTTATGTTACACAGGATCTTTTAATTTATTTTTTATTTTATTTTTAAGTTAAAGTGAACCCATTGGAGACGTCTAATAATAAATGGGTCAGTTACTTTTTCTCAGAACCTACTGTTGTGGAACTTGTGGACTATATTATTAATACGTTTTGTTATTTGTTCACCCTATTGTTTTAGTAGAACAATGGTAGCATTGGGCAGAATTGGAGCCCTGGACTCAGCGTTGAACAGTTGGACAATATTGTGTGTGTATTGTTGTAAAGGGATTTTATTAATTTTTATATTTGTGAGAAATTGTGACTTTAGAAGTCATTACTTTTATTTTTTTACCTGAAATTACCATGTCAAATGGAAGCCAAGTTTGTGTTACACAGGATCTTTTCATTTATTTTGTATTTTATTTAATGCTGCTGTTTAAGTTAAAGTGAACCCATTAGCACTGGTTAATAATAAATGGGGCAGTTTTTCTAAACTACTGTTGTGGAACTTGTTGACTATTATTCTGTGGAGGTTATGTTCTCTGTTTGAGTAATATCACTTGATCAATCATTTTTTAACATTTAGTAAAATAGATATTAATATTAATTGCCGTGCCATATCGGATCGGAATTAATCGGAATCGGATCTGTTTTATGCTGCCTGATCGGAATCGGATCGGATCTAAAAAATCATGATCGCAGCACCTCTAGGTAGTACCGGTGGACGAGAGAGAGAGAGAGGATGGGAGAAACATAAGATGAGAGAGGCAGAAACAGCAGAAGAGAGAGAATGAGAGCATAAGAGAAGAGAGAGAGAATGAGAGGGAGACAAAGAGACAGTTTAAGCCAAAAATACTGGCAATATTTGCAAAAGTATTATTCATTGAGTATGAATTGCTTAACCTCAGACCTTAATAAAACTGATATTTATCAGTATCACTGGGTGAGCTGATATGAAGTGACAATAGTAATACAAAAGTAGAGTAGAGCACAACTAAAAGCTACAAGAAAAAACATTGGTGACTCAATCCATTTGGCCGGAGTCATTTCACATATTCACTATGAGTCATCCTATCCCTTAGGAAAGTCGGTTGACCATTAAGTGCTGCCCACCGTCTACGACTACTGTAATGACAAATGCACATTACTGTAGCTACCTTTGAAGTACTCTTCGTTGCTAAGCGACAGCTAGCAATCCATTAGACTGACAACTGATTCTGGCTTTTTCCTTTATGCCCTTCTCTCTCTTCTCTGGGAGGCCACCAACAGGTTTTAAGGGAATCATTCTTATGACTAATGATATACAAACACCCCTCCACCCCCCACCCACACACACACACACACACACACACACACACACACACACACACACACACACACACACACACACACACACACACACACACACACACACACACACACACACACACACGTCAGGACAACTGTATCTTTATAGCATGTGATATTTTTCGGCGCCGTCACTGAGCGAGTGAGTGTTCTGCGAAATGCTTGGGTTTCGCCAGTAACCATGACATTGTCATGTAAACATGACATTTTCATGTTTAAACATTTGCATAGTTATTTATGATCATTCACAAGGGCCTTTCATGTTGTGAATGAAAGTCCCATTAACCCCCATCGCATGAAAGCCGTTGGAAAAGCCACTGTTGCTTTAGTGTTTAAGTAGCGTGTCAACAATAATATTCCCATTGCATCCCACCCTGTAGCTGTGTGACAAAATGACTGAATGAGGCACGTCTCCGAGGCATGTGTCGTCCTCCGTGAGCTCATGAGAACACTCTTGGTGAAGGGAGTACAGCCAGGCCGATGTATGACTTTTTATCTGCAATTATGTGTCCAATCTTGTGTCCCGATTTGTAACCACTTCCAACCTGGTGTCCCTGTTTTGGCCTCGTCATTATAGGTGAACATTCTCGAAAGTTTTTCACACTACATGACATCATACACACCTCATCCTAATGGAAACAAGCTGTAAGCTTGTTTCCATTGCGTTATCCTTTTGATTTGCGTTATCCTTTTGATTATGGTGGGTCAGATGATGTACAGTATACTATGTTACATGTGACATGTTTTTATTTCATGATCACTAAAGATATCAATCAATCAAAAGGTTTTAAAAACAGTACATCTACAAGCTCACGATGCATCACAACTCGACGCCTTGTGAGTTTGTAAATTGGCTATTTTTTATATTTTTGTTCAAATAAAATAAAGTTCACTTTATGTGTATTTTATATGTACTAGTTTGCTTAGAAGTTAAAATGTTCTGAAATAAAGAAACTTTAATAAAAGTTTTTCTAATGAATGCGAACATGTTGAACTTCTCGACAAAACATCAGTCAAAACATTGGCCCAGCACTCTCTAGAATCGGGATTGGCATCGGGCACGAAAATCTGGCATCGCTTGGGCTTTAGAGAGGAGATAAGATGGGGAGATGAAGAGGACAGAAGGAAAAAAAACAGGAAACAGACATGACGTGCGTGCGCGCGCGCCCGCGTGTGTGCGGGTCTGTGTGTGTGGTCCACATATGTGCACGTGTCCGTATGTGAGAACTGTGCATCCACATGCTGAATGTGAATGAAGATTAGGAGCTTTCCCACCAGACCCATAAACACAAGGCCAGGGGTGGATGGGGAGGGGAGGGAGGGGCGCAGGGGGCTGTTGACGGACAGAACAAACAGGATTTGGTGGTTCTGAAGTGGTGCACTGAGGGGAGAATTCTGCTGACGGTGCATGTGAATGTGAATTCTTTCTGATGGGATGCATACACGCAGTAGGGCATTCACGAATAGTGATTTTTAGCATTCGAATTATTCGACCTATAAGTATTCGAATATTTGATTAATCGATTTGATTATAAAAAATAAAACAATAAAAAAATAAAAATTACGTTTTTTTTTTCTTTTCTTTTTTTTCAATGGCATTGATGACTCGACTCAAGGAATGCGAGTTGACGTCACACCAGAGCTCACAGCTGCGTGTGTCTGCTGCAGAAAAGCCACTAAAAAAAATATATAAAAAAAAAAAAAAAAAATTAATAGAATAATCGAATAGTGGTTTGATAGTCGAATAGTCGGTTTGATAGTCGAATATTTGAATATTATTTCGACTATTCTGTTAATGCCCTAACACGCACGCACTCACGTGTGCACGTGCAGTGGAGTGAGTACAGTTGTACTGTTATCCACGTTAACTCAGGCGTCCCTATTTTGGGCAATTCTTCAAAAGAGAATCAAAATTGCAGTGGTGGAAAAAGTACTCAAATGTTTTAGTATCAATACTGCAATGCAGAAGTACTCTGTTACAAGCAAAAAATGACTTGAGTAAAAGTACAAAAGTATTGGTATCAAAATGTACTTAAAGTACCAAAAGTAAAAGTACAAAGATGTTTGAAAATAGCAGATCTACAAGCTCACAACGCGTCGCAATGCGACGCGTTGTGAGCTTGTAGATCGTCTATTTTCAAATAGCCTAGGTATGAAATAGGGTAATAGTGGTTAATGTATGTTTTATAATGTAATAAATTATATCTGCAAAGTAACTAGTAACTAAAGTTTTCAAATAATTGTAGTGGAGTAAAAGTACAATATTTGGACCCGAGATGTAGTGGAGTAGAAGTAAAAGTATTGGAAATTGGAAATACTCAAGTAAAGTACAAATACCTCAAAATTCTACTTAAGTACAGTATTTGAGTAAATGTACTTAGTTACTTTACACCACTGCAAAATTGTAAAAAAAAATAAAAAAAATAAAAGATTGGCTATTTTAGATAATCTGTCGTACGACAAAGTATGTACAGTAGGGCTTACAGTAAGTGGTTAATTACATAGCTGAGGGGTGGAAGTGCTTAATGGGGGACAATCCCACCACTCTTTCCATTCATTCCCAGAGGCATGACAGAGTACGTCTTCAACACCATGCTCATTACTGATGTCAATGCACCCATTCACCATGAGGAACCAATGAGCGGAGGGAATGCATGCTCACGCTGCCACTAACAGGGAACCTGCTGTGTGTTACCGCATAATAGATGACCCTGCTAGTCCTCCTCCGAGACTGAAACTATCCATTATCTGCTTAGCGATTATTCTATCGATTACTTTTTTATAAATATATATATTATTTTATTATTATTATTAATATAATATATAGTCTTATTAACCACTTAAGAGTTTTATTCTTTGAATTGCGCCACGTTGCGGGCTATTTTCACTACTCGATAGAAAGTCTATTATTTGATTAAAATCAACATGGATTTAGTTAACTTTTGCAACTCTATCCTCCCTCTTTTCTCTTCAATTTTTTATTTAATTAAAAAATGTTGTACAGGCATGCCCTCTGCATATGTACTGTATACGTTACACAGTATATTAGCTTATTCTGTGAATACTAGGCAACCCTTGCATGAGTCTGCTTCTAAGTTAACGATGACTAACTACAATAATGGATTCTAAATCAAAACATCCACAACAGAATAATGAGTGTATTAATGAAAGAAGGAAATGCAACTTTAAAAAGGTTACTGAAAATGTAATCTGCAGACATGGGCTGAACTGGAGATGAACTATCGTACAGGTTCCTTCTATTCCACGAGGACAACTTTCAAACATTACATGACTAATATGCCAGTAAGTGCTGTTATACCGCTCATGGGAAAACATACACTACTTTTTCCACACTATATATGGAAACTTAGTCTAGACATATGTTTCTTTTTAACTTCTATAATTTGTATCCCTCGATTTTGTAACCCTTTTTTTTTTTCACCCGGTGCCAATTTGCTAAGTGATCCTGGGCACTACACTCCCCCCACCAGCCTAGCGAGGCCAGGGCCGAGCTCATGCCTCCTTCAATGCATGAGAGCCAACTGACCTTCTTGTCACCCGACAGGGGAGCGTTTCCCTGGTTGGACGTAGCGCGTGGAAGGAACACGTTATTCCAACCAGTTCCCTTCCCCTCCATCAGGCGCCCCGGCTGACCAGGGGGAGGCAGTATAGTGACCAGGATTACTACATGTTTTTGTGAGGGTATTAACTACCCTAGGAGACACGGGGAGAACATGCAAACTCCACACAGAGTAGGCCCTTTCGCCAACCCCACCTAGGGTATGGGGAAACATATGTTTCTATGGATAATTCCCTTCCAAAGAACTACAATCCTCAACACCAAAACACGTCAGCACCACGCTAGGAATTGACTTAAATGACATGAATCTACAAATGAAATCCATTGGGGTATAATAAAACTTAAAACTTTTCCAAAGC
Source organism: Gymnoscopelus braueri (assembly GCF_963280865.1). NCBI lineage: Eukaryota > Metazoa > Chordata > Actinopteri > Myctophiformes > Myctophidae > Gymnoscopelus > Gymnoscopelus braueri. The sequence continues at coordinate 32,383,104 of NC_137616.1, read as the reverse complement.
TCACCGACTCTGAGAAACAATACAAAGGTCGTGAAAGGCTTTCCTTAACTTTACATGACCTCATTTCTTCATCCGCAGACCTGATTTGCTCTCCTCCACTGGCTGGCTGACTGTCACTCCTCTCATTGTCCCTCTATCTGTCACCCTTTGTTTGTCTCCTCTCTGGGTGGCAGTGGCTCAGGAGGTAGAGCAGGCGAGGTGACAAGTATGTGGAAGTGTCCTTGAGCAAGACACTAGACCCCTGGCTGACCCCGACCACCACACACATGCGTGCACGCACGTGTGCGCACACACACACACTCACACACACACAGAGCCCGACCGATGTCCGATTTTTTCATCTGATGATTTTGGAGTCCCAGCCCACCAATTACCGATGTTTCTGACTGATATTTGGTCATAAATGTGGAAATCAATTCCAATCAATTTGAAAAACTTTGGTTTGATTAAAGCGTTATGATTGATAAAAGCAGAATATGGTTGCCAGGTTGAAAGCGGTTAAAGATCTGGTCACATTGACTGCATAATTGCCGAAAGAGATAAAAAGAAAGTATGGCAAATAATGGCTGGACCGATATATTGTATCGCTCTGGTTCTAACACACACACACACACACACATAAACACACCTCTTTCTCCGTTTCTCATTGGCATGCAGTCGCGTTGTCTGATGCGGAGAGGCTGGGCTATACAGTGAAAGATAAGTCAGAAGTAACGTTCAGCGAGTGCAGAACAGTGCAGCCTTGTGATAAGGCTCTGTGGGGTACACAGTGTCCCCACTCCTAACACAGCACTATTTTAGCTGCAGGGACCATCTGACATCCTTTTTCATCCAATTAAACCAATATTATACAATGTGTGTGTGTGTGTGTGTGTGTGTGTGTGTGTGTGTGTGTGTGTGTGTGTGTGTGTGTGTGTGTGTTCCTAACGTGTCTGATATTCAGGAACAGCCAGTTCCTTGCAGCCAAAACTGGCCGATAACAACAACCTGTCGCGTGTCACGACCACACTTCCTGTCTGTCTGGCAAAGAAAAAGATATAAAGCAAAGAGAGGAGACACAAGAAGTGCACTGTTGGCATTTTGTCAGGAGACAACTGCTGCTGTTGCCGCGTGCGCACGCGCACACACACACACACACACACACACACACACACACACACACACACACACACACACACACACACACACACACACACACACACACACACACACACACACACTGTCTGCCCACCCCCCACCACTGCAGTGGTACTGGCTAAGCAAAGCAAATGAATCACTTTCAATTCCAGGGCCAGCCAGACTCATTCCTCTTATTATGCCAGCCATGTCTCTATTCCTCTCTGCATCGCTCAGCTGCCTGGCATGACAGACAGACAGACAGACAGACAGACAGACAGACAGACAGACAGACAGACAGACAGACAGACCACCCACCCAACCCACCCCATCCATCCAGCCAGCCAGCCAGCCAGAGACTGTATTGAACAAGAGAATTACATAATGAGACATTTTACCTGATATGTTGCTTTCTTCTGGCTCGGTGGGGCTGATTATTTGTCAACTTTTCATTGTTTCATTGTGATCGAATGTTAAATCGTGTAAAGTGCAATGTTGAGAATTTGATTCAGTTTTGGATAGCACCACTATCACTAGCCTGGCATCTGTGTGTAATGTCTTTTACTAAGTCTGCAGTGCCCCAATGTCACAAAGACAATTTTCTATAGACCTACAGCTGCTGCACTTGGTCGATTACCAAAATGCCAGTTATGTTTCAGAACAATATTATGCTAATATTAAATTAGAGAGGAGAGGAGAGGGTCAAAGAGAAGAGAAGAGAAGAGAAGAGAGGGGAGGAGTGGAGAAGAGTCAAAAACAGGGGAGAAGAGGTAAGGGGGGGGGGGGGGGTTATAAGGGTGGAGTCGGCAGCCAGCGAGGCAGAACCTGATTACCAGTGTGCCAGTAACAGACAGCGTGGTGGCACGGCACTGCACCACTGCAGAGCTGCTTCCTGTCGAGACGTCATGCACACACGCGCTCACCAGTACACACACATTCAGAATGTGTGCGACACACACAAGCACACAAACCACAAATACTCAGCAAAATGCTGCTTGCACCCCCTGACAGTCCCTGGCTGACTGAACAGAACACCCTGCAATGTAGCCTCCAGCCACAGCCAACCGAGAAACACCCAAAGACACACCCATCGGGGCCAATTTGTTTGTAGGGGACAAACACAAGAGCAGAAATTATGAGTATTCAAATAGTGGTTGCGTTTCAGCTCTCAGTGACACGCCTGACCTGTATGTGTTGAACATACACATTTATCTGCAACAATCTAACATGAATGAGCTTCTTTGCATGTGACAGGTGTAGGTGTACCGTCCGTGACTGCATGATTTGACTGGTACAAGCCTTGTCAAACTGCAAGGGTCAAGTGTCTATGAGAAACATTATGTGACACTATGTGTGTGTGTGTGTGTGTGTGTGTGTGTGTCTGTCTGTGTGTGTGTGTGTGTGTGTGTGTGTGCGCGACTGTGTGCGTGTTAACGTATAACATCTCCAAAATCTAGTCCTTCACCATATCCAAGCCCGTGGCTAACACACACAAAGGGCAAGCGAACGCCTCAAACCAGTAAGTAACCTAATATGAACAACAGAAAGGGGATATTTTGGCAAGTGTGTGTTTTTACATTTTGTAACAACATCCAAAAATAGCCAGAACGTCTGTGCATGTGGATGCCATGCATGCCATTGTTGTCCGCCTTGGAACCCTTCGCATCGGCAGACCAGGGCAGTCAATCCAGATGCCCCTCACCCTCATATATAAAATATATGATTTAAGAGCAAAATGGCCACTGTGTGAACAACAACAACAGGAGGTGCAAGTTCAATTCAAGTCCATAAGCAGGATTCTGGTTCTATCTATAAACATCCGAATTTAGTGGAGGTTTAGTGAAATTGGAATTCAGTTATATGTCTGTTTTGACATAATACAGTTCTGCTTTACATTACAGCTTTGGGAAAGCCCTCTTTGTTGTACATGGAATAAAATGATGACTCAGCACAATATAACTTCTGTGTTGGATGTAGCGTGTCTGTGTTTGTGTGCGTGTGTTTGTGTGCGCGTGTGTGTGTGTGTGTGTGTGTGTGTGTGTGTGTGTGTGTGTGTGTGTGTGTGTGTGTGTGTGTGTGTGTGTGTCTGTGTGTGTGTGTGTGTGTGTGTGTGTGTAGCCTTGTGATAAGGCTCTGTGGGGTACACAGTGTCCCCACTCCTAACACAACACTGTTTTAGCAGCAGGGACCATCTGACATCCTTTTTCATCCAATTAAACCAATATTGTACAATGTTAGTGTGTGTGTGTGTGTGTGTGTGTGTGTGTGTGTGTGTGTGTGTGTGTGTGTGTGTGTGTGTGTGTGTGTGTGTGCATGTGCATGTGCATGTGTAAAGAAGGGTATTACATAACAAGGGGTTCACGGCACGCACACATACACGCACGATTGCACACACACACACACACACACACACACACACACACACAAGCACCTGTTGCACTGTAAGTCCTCATGCCACTCTGGGTTATGCCCGTGCAGCTCATAGAGAGCAGGCCTGTTTAGGGTCAGTCATGCTTTAATTCTGCACTGACAATATCCAGAGCCAAGCCTCCATCACCGGCCACTAGTGAATATTATTTGTGCTGAAGAGGCAGTGTTCTGCCAGTGCCTCAGACAGGGAGTGTTAGAACTTGAAGAAATCTAGGAAGAAACCAACGTACAACCTCACAACGTGTTGCATTGTAGATGAGCTATTTTCACTATTTTGAAAGGTTTTTAAATTGTTTTTATTTATTTAAAAGGATTTTCGCCTACTAGAGGTACGAGCCACTACGCGGCCCTCACATCTAGAGTTTGGGCCCTACGTCGCACTGCCAATCGGACTGATAGGCCCATATACGGAGATCTCTGTATCTTGTCAGTCCTTGTCCTTTTTATGCCCATTATGTGGAAATCCCTGATGTCATCCCTGATGTCATCAGTATATACCCCCTTTTGTGCCCATATATGGAGCTGATTGATTTATTTGCGCCTGATGCCATGATGACACAGGTTAGACGACACACTCCATATTTGGGCGTAGCTGCATTGGGAACTCCTTATATGGTTATGGCTGAGTCATAGTGACATGGGCGTGACATCAGAGGTCCGCCGGCCCCTTAAGCCAATTCTAATATAGGATAATGAGAATGCCCAAAATAGGGATTGATTATTAATCAATTATTTTATCAAATTATCGATATTTGTTAATAACAGATTAAATTGATTATTTTGATTAATTGTTGCACCCCTAATTTATGACAGGAAATACCTGTATATCTGATTAGGTTGAAATTTGTTTAGGCTACTGCAAGTATGTCATGAGCCAAATTGACCCAAATGATCCATTCAGGTCCATTTCTAACCTCTTAAGAGTTATATTAATCCTGGATTGTTAACACCGGATTTTACTGTGTTCTTTGGAATCTAATACTGTATGATTCCTGTCGTTCAATGTGTTGCGCCTTGTTATATGATAAATCATAGTGAGTGATCAAAGTTTTCCTGGGCAGCCAGTAACTCTAGGACTCCAGTGGAGTTGTACTCGTAAAAAGACAGTGAAGCACTAATTTAGGTAACCTACAATCTGTAATAGAATAGTGCACGTAGCGTATAACTTTAAGTGTAGCTGTACGTTTGTAAATACAAAATGAACGCTTCAGTAATCCACAAAAAAAACAATTTGTTCGGAACACTTCAGTACACACCAATTCAACATTGTGGAGGTTTCACAGTCCCCACTGTTACTGGCCCACACAGATGATCATTCATTTTGCCAGGGTACTATAAATTCTACTACATTGTACATTGTAGCTTACTTCCTATGTTTATCATGATTCATAAAGCTCCCACAGAGAGAGAGACCTCCCTCTCTGTTCACAAATGTCAACATCAGAGGAAGGCAAGGCGGATCCACATCTCAATTGCAGCCAATCTCTGCTACACAGTGTGTGATGAAACAAAGGTCTTTGTTTAGGATGCCTTGTCAGAGGGGGGACCAGCTCTTATAATTTGCCTAAATACTCCTGGGAAATTATTAGTTTCATTCCAAAATGATATGCCATTAGAATCAGTGATTTTCTACTATGGTTTATCCTTGGATAAATAGAAATGGATAGGGCCTACAAATTTGATAAGACCATATTATCTGTACTTTTGAAATAGGCAGCCTTGGCTTTTGGACAATAGACAATTCATTAACTAATTCCTCTATGCCTTGTGTCAAAAAATATATGGTTTAAATTGTTACAATAGATAGATAGGCTCATTGTAAAATAATAGCATCAACTGACATTTCCAGGTGAACAAAAGTTAAAATTAAACAATAGATTGCAGTGCTCTTGTTCTCCATCCTTCCACTGCCCTCTGTTTTGTGCATTTCATCAATAGATGAATAAAGTAGAAATTACACAGGTTAAATTCATTGTTTTTTTTGGGGTACATGGGGTACAAAATAATAAAAAATTATTAAGAGGCTCATCTCTTCTACTTGGCTAATAATAAGCAATAAGTTTTACTGCTGCAGATCGGGGCAGGGTCTGTACAAAAGCAGGCACTGCGCCTTTAAGTCGAGAACCTGCTAGGGGAATCCTGAACATCCAAGAAGAAATAAAATAATAAATAAATCACATATCGATGAACTCACCGCCTGCAGTGGCATAAAAATGACAGCCATTCCCGCTGCTCACGATTCTTCCTCGATGTAAAAAAGACAACCGGCTAAAATCGGCCCCGGACAAGTGTTGGTAGCAACAGAACCGCTTGGTTTCATCTCCCAAGGTGTCTCCGTCTCATCCTCCTCGCATCGCATCAGCTCAGGACGGCCAGGCGCACTGCTGCCATCATGACCACGTCTGTACAAAAAAAGACAGTCTCAGCAACTATAACTGGCAGGCTTCCCCTCAGGTCTTTATAGTCTGTGTCTCGAAGTGGACCGGTTTCAAGTAATACGGGATGAGAGCTTGGTTCATCAAGAACGCTGTAATTCCCATAGCGATGATGGATAAGGAACACAGTCAGACACACTGGCTGTAGGGGAGGCTTATTGCTGCTCTCTGTGCCGCAGCAGCAGCGCACACCACACTGTAGTCAGTCAGAGCCAGGTCCGGGCGGGGCGCGCGCTGCCGACACGCGTCACCAATGAAAAGCCCGCAACGAGTCCCCGTTTCCGGATAGATAGATACATGTGCTGCTCTGGCTCATACCGGTTCGTGGAGGAAAAAAATGGTTCTCTCACATGGCGTTCACTGTATGACGTACCTATAAAGTTTGAGGGTTAGGTTTTGCCCAAACTGCTGACTATGTTTGTGTGTGTGCGTGTGCGTGTGTGTGTGTGTGTGTGTGTGCGTGTGTGTGTGTGTGTGTGTGTGTGTGTGTGTGTGTGTGCGCGTGTGTGTGTGTGTGTGTGTGTGTGTGTGTGTGTGTGTGTGTGTGTGTCGTTGTAGATCTGCAAATGTCACAGATCTTCTCTTGTGGGGGTCCCTGACAAATCTTTTCAAAAGGGGGTCTGGGGGGTCCCCAAATTATTCTGGGGGGCCACAGATGATTTAGCTTAATGTGCAACATTGTTTTCTCACTCAACAGTAAACAAAACAGCATACATACTGTACAGGGTATCTACATATTTCTAAAGTGACAATTTAATATATTTTAAGACCTACACATCTACAGAGAGAGAGAGAGAGAGAGAGAGCTTAAAATAATAGAACAGAATGATTCTCAATCTTTTATTATTTCAATGACAGTTTGATATGCATATGGCCAAAGACCCCCATTTGTTATGCCTACTTGTTTTCCCCTCTGTGAGTGACCCTAATATACTCAATGTTCTACGTTAACTCTGAGGATAATGGTTGACTGTTTCCATTCGTAGCCTACATTCTCTGGGTTGCAGACCAGTAAGGATCCATTTGGTAACTATCAATCATTTAGCTGAGGAACAGCTGGAACCCCCACAATGAGGACCCTACTGAGAACCAGTTAAATAGAATATAGCCAACAGTATGTCTGTTCACATTTTGCCCAAAACAGGTTATCTCTCACTCTGAACCCCAAGCTTGGTAAAGATAAGTTTACACAAATAATAGCCTCCATTACTGTGTCCCATTTTGAAATGTGATCTAACATCATTTTACCAATGTCGGTACTGTGTAATACCCTTTTTTACTACTGCTTCACCTGACTCTTGAAACCTGATTGCTCTCTACACTGACCTCTGATGTAAGCCAAAACACAAGAAGCTACCCTGTATGCAGGGTTCTATTTGGAAAACAAAAACAAAGGAGGGGATATTTTCTTAACCACTTAAGTCCTGTATTCTTATTTGTGTGACAATTAGCAAAAATAGCCGATAGTGGCACATTGTGAGCTGGTGGATTGGTTGGTTCTGCTGTTTCTGAATTAAACATTCATTCATTAATTTATTTCAATCCACTACTTTTCGAAAACATCTATGATTTATTGTTCATTGAGATAGTTGGATTTGTTTTTCATTTATTTTTGTATTTTAACTTTTATTGTTTTATTGTGACTTTTCTTTCTTGTATGATGTTTCGAAACAAATACAAAACGATATAAAAAAAACATAAAAATCAAACATATCAGACAACCTACATTTCCCAAAAGGAGACGCATGTATTTAATTCAGTCTGTCCAGAAGCAGGGATAAATATAACATATGTAGCCTATATCCCTGCTCAGTTATGTCCAGTTTATAGAACAGAATCAACCAACAAGGCTATAGTGAGGACTTACTCATTATACCTTTCAGGAATTCTGCTGATGCTCTCATCCAGAATTATATATAATGACATTTCACTCACAGTAGAATACGTATACATTCCTAGATCACGATGCAAGCAAACAATTAGAAAGGACTGGAGGAGTCACAGCCGCAGTAAACAGATAATACCCTGATCCGACAACAGGTCATACAAGATAGGAGAATGCGCATCAGTCCGGTTTCACTACAGGGTCACAGAAAACCTTAAATACTGGTTGCTTTCTTGAATAGACGGTTTGTCATTTGACGCCAGACCCCAGAGATATTATAAGAATATTTTCCAAGCATATAGTTTCCAAGCATAAGGCTATAGTTAGTAAAGAAAATAAAACAAATAGGAAGAAGCAAAAACCTGTTGTGGTTACAGTCCTGTGCTCTAAAAACATCAACTGGCAACATAACAGTCTTCAAGCAGGCTGTGGAACAGTGTAGGCTACATTTTCTTATCCCTGATTTGTTGATGAGCACCACGGAGGCAGTGATCTGCCCATAGAACTACTGTATAGTAATATTAAAACAGACCTTGGCCATGCAGGCAATCAGTGTTTTATTCACAGTGATTATCTTGTAAGTACACTCAAATAGCACCCGAGGAAGTGCACAGTAAAATCCTCAATGTTAAAGTATCGATTTTTAACTCTGAGTGTACAAATGTAACCAAATGGGCCCATACGGCAGTGGTGTCTCAAACTTTTCATATCAATGACCCCCACATTGATATGTATTGGCCACCCAGACCCCCATTTGTAATAAATGAACTAAGGCTCAAGTGTTTGTTCCTTGTTTTGCTGGAGACCCCATGGAACCCACTCAAGGACCGCTGGGTTCCCTAGACCCCCTTTGAGAACCAGTGCCGTAAGCGGCCATTTGGTTACATTTGTACACTCTCTGAGAGTGAAATTAGTTATACAGAAAGAGCAGTGAAAACATTTATACACATATTGGGCCTTACAGTCAGTGGTCCATTTGGTGTCATCACAGCCTCTGTGAGGGCAGTTTAATGGCTGAACTCTAATCCCTAAACACTGCACCACCTGTGAAATACAGCACAGTTGGTATCACGGTCAGAGTTGCATATGTGTCAGTGGAGCACCAGTCATTCCAACCATCCAGTAAGCTATACTGTAAACATCAAGCCCTGCATCTAATTCAGGGAGCTCTCATCGAGCTTTCCAGTCAGCCAGCCTGTGGCAAGATTCCATCCAACCCAGATACCCAGGCAGACGTGCAGTAAGCAAGCCGCTTCGTGCTTATAGCCTCAGACATTACTACAAATAGCACCAACTGATAAGAGCAGAGGACCATCTGCTGTGCACGTGGAGCAGGAAAGGGTGGAACTGGGTGTGTTGTGGGGGGTTGGGGTTGGAGGGAGGGCAGGAGAGCTAAGGGGATGAAAAGAGAAAAAGCCCTCACGTGCCGCATTGCTTTCCTCTGGCGGAGAAGAGCCAGAGTCTAAGTGGGTTAGTGACTCAGTCAGACTGAGGCGAAACGCACAGGGAGGAGCAGGAGGGCAAGAGAACATGGGGAGACAGAGTGACACAGACATACAGAGAGAGAGAGAGAGAGAGAGAGAGAGAGAGAGAGAGAGAGAGAGAGAGAGAGAGAGACAGACAGAGAGACAGACAGACAGACAGACAGACAGACAGACAGACAGACAGACAGACAGGGAGACAGACAGACAGGGAGAGGGAGCAGGAGGGAAAGAGAGATTCAGAGAGTGAGAGAAGTAGACTATCAGAGAGAGAGAGAGGGAAAGAGATTGAGCAAGAGACATAAAGAGGGAAACGAACACGTAAGCACACATGGCCGTACAGACACTCAGACACAAGCAAAGGAACGCAAACAAATTGTGGTCAAACAAACACACACGCACGCACACACACACACACACACACACACACACACACACACACACACACACACACACACACACACACACACACACACACACACACACACACACACACACACTCTCTCTCTCTCTCTCTCTCTCTCTCTCTCTCTCTCTCTCTCTCTCTCTCTCTCTCTCTCTCTCTCTCTCTCTCTCTCTCTCTCTCAACCTAAGCTCCTCTTCCCTACCTAGTAACCAAGCATTATTTCCCATATAGTTCTATTTAAGTCCACATCACCCAGTAACTGCAGTGAGGATATCACCCAGTAATCTGTGACCTACTGAACGTCAGCTCTGCTCTGCAGCATGAGTGAGCAGCAATGTTGGTCAGGCCAGGGATCAGACTGAAATAGTTGGATATCCTTTTGTGAAATGTAGACTGTCTGATGTTTGCTATTTATGTTTGATAATCGCAATTTATCGATTTAACTCTTTTTTTTTTCGAACGTTTTTTGCTCGGAAAAAAGCAGATCTGAAAGCTCACAACACCCAGTCTGCATAATACTGTCAACACAGTGTCTTTCTCTACCTACAGTTTGCTGTCTACTCAGCAGTGTCACACTCTTTGAGTGTGTGTGTGTGTGGTGTGTGTGTGTGTGTGTGTGTGTGTGTGTGTGTGTGTGTGTGTGTGTGTGTGTGTGTGTGTGTGTGTGTGTGTGTGTGTGTGTGTGTGTGTGTGTGTGTGTGTGTGTGTGCGTGCGTGCTTGCACATGTGCGTGTGCGTGTGTGTGTGTGTGCTTGTGCGTGTGCTTGTGCATAGTTGTGCACATACTGTACGGTGCATAGATAATGCACACATGCATGGGGAGAGAGAAAAAACAGGGAGAGTGAGATCTAACTTTATTGGCCATGGGTTTAATGTAGAGATTCTCACTCTTAAGTCAACAGTATTCTTCATAGACATCAATCAGGGCTTTCATGTACTCACACACGTACGCACACACGCACACGCACACGCACTCACACGCACGCGCATGCACACACACACGCACTCGCACACGTACACACACACGCACGCACGCACGCACGCACGCACGCACGCACGCACGCACGCACGCACGCACGCACGCACGCACGCACGCACGCACGCACGCACGCACGCACGCACGCACGCACGCACGCACGCACGCACGCACACACACACACACACACACACACACACACACACAACCATCATTAGCTATCTTGAAGTACAACCACAACTTAGATCCAAGTCTCCTTTAAGGTGGGGCTTTCCAAAATTGAAGTATTATAGCTACAGTAGATCATTAAGCAACCACACGCACGCACGCACGCACGCACGCACGCACGCACGCACGCACGCACGCACGCACGCACGCACGCACGCACGCACGCACGCACACGCACACGCATACGCACACGCAAACACACACACACACACACACACACACACACACACACACACACACACACACACACACACACACACACACACACACACACATAATATACTGTATATCCAACATCAAAACCTAATTCACTGAGGTAGGCCAGACCTCCCTATGTCAGAGCTATAATCTGTCTGGCAGAGTTTCAAAGACTCTGCCTTTACTGTAATTTGCAGAGTTTCAAAGACTGCCTTAATTGTAGGAGTTTCAAAGACTCATGTCAAGCCTTATATCAGGATTCACAGTTTGTTTGTTATGTCTATGTTGCTAATATCACATTATCATTTATTAATCACTGCAAACAAATATAAACATAATTCTTTCAGAGGAGGCTTAGATCCTTTGGCACGTCCAACAAGATGCTGCAGATGTTCTACCAGTCTGTAATAGCTGGTGCCCTCTTCTTTGCAATTGCCTGCTGGGGGGCCACAACAGCATAAGGGACACAAACAGACAACAACAAAATAGTGAAGAAGGCTGGCTCTGCTCTGTCATCTGTGCTAAACTGGATAGTACAGAGGAGGTGGCAGAGGTGAGAACTGGGAGGAAGCTGGAAGCTCTGGTTAACCCCTCCCCTCCATGAGGAGATACTGGACTGCCGTGTAAAGCCTGGTGACGCGAGGTTAGGTCCGACTGCGCAGCAGTGGTTCAGGCAGATTCATCCGACCCCAGCAGAAAAACAATAGACTTGGTCTGTCCTTTGTGCCAGTAGCCATGAGGTTATACAATGCCGAACACGGCCGCTCTGCTCAGTCCATTGACTAATAACTCTGGAGTAACATCCATTCTGAGGACAATACTGTACTGATACTGACTCTATCATTGTCTCCGCCGGAGGCGGAGAGTATGTTTTCGCTTCGTCCCGCCGTGTGTTCACCTCCCTCCTAGCCAAGCTACTGTAACATTGGTCAAGCTCCACGTGACACATGTCAATATGTTGACACCAATGCCTTTGATTGGCTAGAGGGACGCATGACGAAATAAAATCCTATAAATAGGTGTGTCACTTCAAAAAAACATTTATGTTTTTTGAAGTGAGGTAAGACAGGATCAATCAGTCTTGATTGGAACAGTACCTTCCAGTACAAATCACCCGTCCGTGCGTGTGTGTGTCCCTCTGAGAACAGCTAACATTGGTCAAGCAAAGGCGCAGAAGGCCAAAGCTAAGAAAGCATACTCATCTACAACAGTAACACAGAAGAGGACTATAGAGTTGAATTGATCCCACAACAAGGCCGAAGTCTTAATACTGTAACAATTGGCCACCTTGATCAAATACATTATGTAGCACTAGAGAAAACTGACATAGATCAAACACACCAATCAACTGTTGAAACTGTTCAAGACAATGAAGATGAAGAAGACAGACAAGCATTTGAACAAACCAGTCAATTACGAGGACTCCCATATGACACATTGCTTCAAGAAGATTTTTTTTTAGATGCAGACACTACATATTCAGTCGCCCCTGCAGAACACCAAAAACCACGCGCATTCTACCAAGACGACCCGTTCTACCAGGACGACCGTGCTATTAAAATAGCACGGGTCTGCTGGCGGAGACTTGTGCTCCGAGGAGCACATTTTCTAGTTTGCACTGATACTGTTTTCCCCTCTCACTTATACTGTACAGTGCGGATACTGGATCTTGTTGTATACTGTTGTATATTGTTGATACTGTATTGTTATTGTCTCCGCCAGGCCGAAAGGCATGGCGAGAGAGTATGTTTTAACCCCTGTCCGTCCGTTTGTGTGTCCGTTTGTGTGTCCGTGTGTCCGTCCGTCCATCTGTCTGTGAACAGCTAATCTCAGGCACCGTTGGCCCGGTTGCTGTGAAACTGTGCACGCACACTCCCTGGATGCCAATTCAGAACCTCTGCCCCAAATTTTTCACATGGGCCTGTTATAGCGCCACCAGGAGGCCGATTTGTGCAAAACCCTTTTACTTCTACAGATTTTATCCAAACGTCATGCAAATCGGTACACAGTATCTCTATAGTCATGTGATCAACACGGATCTGTCCGATTGTCCATATTCCATCCTCATTGGCTAAGATTGGCTTCCAAAATTTGCAGGATTGGTCCGTTTTGAACAAAATGCCTCAAATCATGAACGCAGCTTGCGCTTTCCGTGCAATTTCACACGCAAATTCCCATTAGGCCGAGGAAGAAATGCCAGCCTTTTCACATTGGCCTGTTATAGCGCCACCAGCGGGTCTAATTTAGCAAAACACATTTTTGGAACAAAATGCCTCAAATCATGAATGCAAGGTCCGATTGCCGTGAAAGGCCTAAGAATAAATGGCACCCTTTTCACATTGGCCTATTATAGCGCCACCAGGAGGCCACAATAACCTACCTAACCTGGCGGAGACCTGTGCTTCTAGTTATCGATGTTTCTTCACCTTTTTCATCTTTCTATCATGGTTACCTTGTTGCTTCCCCAATTGTAGGCTATTTGCCTTTTCCTCTGAATCTGTGTTCCAACTGCTGTGCTGCCTCTGGCAACTGAATTTCTCTATATTTCAGATACGTGTTGGCAAAAGCCCAATATAAACCATCACTTCTGTTTTTGATCATTGAATTTAACAGACCACTTAAAATGCTGGGTCTTATTTGTTCTATTTTGAAACACAAAAGGATCATATCCCCATGGAACTAAATCCTACTATAAATTTTCAAAATCTCAGTCAGTGTGTGTATCCGTCCATCGTGTATCTCGAGAACCGTAGACCTCAAACTCATGTGTGTATCGCCGGTTAAGGTTAGGTTTAGGCATAGTTTTACTGAGATTAGGGTTAGGGTTAAGGTTAGGTTTAGGCATAGTTTTACTGAGACTAGGGTTAGGATTACGGTTAAGGTTAGGCCTATTTTACTAAAAGGTGCCCAGTCTTCCAAGGTCTGGTGCCCACTCTGTATTGGTGCCCACATTTCCCTAGTGCCCAGTCTCCCGAGGCCTGGTGCCCACTCTTCCTGGTGCCCAGATTTCACTAATGCCCACGTACCTTCCTGTATTCGTACCAACTTGCATCATTCCCGATTGGGCCAGTAAAAGTAGGGATAAACTACTAGTTTAGAAAAAATAACCATTGTTTGGATTACTTGTCTTGTCCTTCATACTTGACTTACTTGACTTATTCCTTTAGGCTCCTAGATGGACCATAGGGCCGCAATCACACCCCGCCATCGAACTCTGTTTTGGGCAGTTTTCTTCAGCTGGGCCCACGATAGTCCGGTTGTCTTTGCCTCACTCTCGACTGATATTCTCCAGGTCTGTTTTGGCCTCCCCACTTTTCTTTTGCCCGGTGGATTCCAATCCAGTGCCTACCTGTTGTCAGTTGGCTTTCGGAGGGTGTGTCCAATCCACCCCCACTTCCTCTTCTTCACATCCTGGCTGATGGCGTTTTGGTTGGTTCTCTCCCACAGGCTGGCGTTTGGTATTTTATCGGGCCACCTGATGTTCAGGATGTGTCTTAGGCATCGGTTAACAAAGGTCTGGAGTTTGTTGGTGGTAATATTTGTCACTCTCCATGTCTCTGATCCATAGAGGAGAACTGACTCGACGTTGGTGTTGAATATTCTGATTTTATCTTGATTTGACTTTGTTTTTTTTGTCCTTCATACAGCCTGTAGCAATTTTAGCCTAGTTGCAGCTGAATCCTTATAAATACAACAAAATGCAAACCCGATTGGAGCTTTTACCCCTAAGATCAAATACTCCCTGTTTATCCGTTGCAGTGGTGGAAAGTAACTACTCTACTCAAGTAACAAGTACTGTAGCCTACTTAAGTGCAAGTTTGAGGTACTTTCACTTTACTTTAGTGTTTTCAATTTGTTATAGGCAGGCTAATATGCTTCTACCCCACTATACCTCAGAGGCATACTGTCTTTTGTTCTCTACTACAAATATTTGACAGCTTACTTTGCAGATTTAGAAAACATACATTACTGATTATGTATTATAGGTTAAGCCCATACCCAGCAACACATAAAGTAGGCCTAATTCAAACCAGTCAGACCTTTACCAGCTGCAACATTAAAGTGATGAACACATGAATGTATTAATCCAATAATATTATTGTTGTGAAATGGGCCATTCTGCATAATCAGTTGCCTACTTTTACGTAAATATGTATGATACTGTACATATTTTTGATGCCAATAGGCCACTTTTGTACTTTACTCAGGTAAAATGGTGAATGCAGAACTTTCATTTACTCTACTCTCACTCTAAATTAAGGTATTGCTATGCTACTTTAAGTAGATCATCTGAGTATTTCTTCCACCACTGTCCATTACACTGTATACATCTCAGTTTTTTTCCTACTAAGTTCCAATAACGAAAACACAAAAGAAAATTAACTGCTAACTGCCCTTATGATACACAGATTATCTAGACCAGGGGTCTTTAACAGGGGGTCCGGGCCCCCTAGGGGGTCCTCAGAGTTACTACAGGGGGCCACCAAATCTTTGTGTGATAGGATTAACCACATGAACCCTAGCATCCCTATTCTGAGAAGAACTTTAACCAAACATAGCCGATCTACAAGCTCACAACGCCCCTGTAGATCGGCTATTTTCGGCCAAGAGGTTTGGTGTAGAGGTGAAAAAGGGCAGACCAAGTACAGAGTGAAAGGTCAAGTTTACTACTAACGGTACAAGTGGTTAAATGTCAGAAAATACACTTGAATCCAACATACAGTAGCCTACACTGATGACAGTGCTGTCAAACAAGTCTATGAAGCTCAATGAAATCTATGAAGAAGTTCAATCTGCAACACAATTTTATTACAATATGTAGAAGGGGTCCCTGATTCATCTCTCTCTCAGCTAAGGGGTCTTTGGGCTGAAAAACGTTGAAGACCCCTGATCTAGACAGTTACATTATTACCAACTCATAATGTTGACATTGGGAAAATGCTTCATTCATTCAGGTATTCTTCAATGACTATGTATAGGCTGACCTCTACCGGTAAACATTGGTCATTACAACACACATTTAATTAACCAAATGACCTGCTAACTTAATCCTGTACAGGCGGAACAGTTGTTTTGCATAAGTTTCTTAGATGAATATTTAATTATACATTTAGCAAGAAATTATAAAGATGTATTTAAAAAAATCACACCCAGTGTGAAGTGGGCGGTGTGGTCATCACAGTGGTCATCACAGTGATGGAAGCTCACTTTAAAAAAAAAGTGTTACAGTCCTATTTATAGGTTATTGATTTCATCATGTGTCTCGCTTGCCAATCACAGAGCTGAATAGAGTCAGCCAATAGAGTCAGCCAATCACAGTACAGCTAGGGGTGTACTAATGCTAGGGGTGTACTAATTATGAGCCAATCACAGTACAGCGAAGGGTGTACTAATGAGGTGTCCCAACCCCACTTATAGGGCCGGCTATACCAAAAATAGCATATGTCCAACTTTCCCTTTTATATGATTTAATTTAGGCAGTAGTGTAAAGTACATTTACTCAAGTACTCTACTTAAAGGACGACGTCCCCCATTTTCAACCTATCTTCATATAATTGGTCCTCACTAATGCTCATTATAATATAGTAACATTTTTGTCTACTCACTCTGTGTCTCAGAGGAGGGCTGTGGATAGTTCAGACACCCGCCTACCAGTGACATCATCAATGGGGAATCCAAGCTAATAGAAACTGCGAGCTTTTTATTCCTGGATAGTTAGCATGCTATAATAGAAGCCATTGTTCTCGAGTTAATACAAATTGAAATAAAAATGTGGACTTTGTTTGAAAAAAACAAACAAACTGCCTAACAATGATGTCACTACTAGGCGGTTTCTGAAGTGTCCACAGCCCTCCTATGAGACACAGAGTAGAAAAAAAGTTGTAACATTTTATCATGACCATTAGTGAAGACCAATTATGAAAATGGGTGAAGTCGTCCTTTAAGTACAATTTTGAGGTATTTTTTACTTTACTGGAGTATTTCTGCATTGCAGTATTGATACTTTTACTTTTAGGTAGGGTGAGATTTACTTTGGTTAAAATAAGTGTTAAATAGCTCTATATTCTGATAGTTCTCATTGCTGTATAAAGTATTTGTCACCTACCTGAAAATGTACGTATATTCTGTTTACTAAAGAGCTGGAGAGACCCCTGTGACCGACCAAACGCTCTGTAGCAATGATTACTATCAGAATACAGTAGGCCTACTTTAACCTTTTTAACAAAATAAATAGAAATACCCAAAAAATATCACTTACCCTACCTTTAAGAAATACATTGTTTTACTTTTTCCACCACTGGATTTAGGCCTACTGACATATCCCTACTTCTAAAATGGAAGTGCTTTAACCCAGACAGCACAGCGACATAGCGCCGATGTAGTGCCTATGCCTACGTCCCTCTGTAGCATTGTAGGGGCATTGTAGGGGCTATGTCGCGTGGGGAGCGTTTGCTCACTGGGAAGATGTCTCCGCGACGTCGCTGGCCGCTTTTGCGCCGACATCGCTGCTCTCTCTGTGCGATCTTAATTCCGACGGTTGGACGCTTATCCTCCCTTCACCCTCTCCTCATTCTCTCCTTGTCCTCTCTTTATCCTCTCTTCTCACGCTGTCAATTCTACACTTATTCTACACTACTCTACATGTGCAAACATTGTTTTATGATGGTTAATATTTTCCAAAAATCTAAAATGAATATATCATTTATTAAAACAAAAACATTTATTAGAAAAAGTCCTTACCTGCTGTACCTGGTAATGGAAGCCTTTCATATGATAAATATAAATTTAAATGTCTTGGTCTCTTACTGGATATTTAAATATAAGTTAGTGGAAGTAATAGTTTTCCATTGTTTAGCCTACCACTGCATAGAAATGACACATTTTCTTACTATACCTTTTAAAATTGTTCTGCAAAATTCTACTTCATTCACAATACCCTTTTCCCTGTCATTTCAACAAAGAAACATTTAGCAAAGCTTTGTACGAAACCTTTTTCTTTATGTAGTCTGTTATTTTCAGTGCAAATATAATCATAATATACAGAGCAGAATATACAAATAAAACAAGTCCAAAAAGTGCAGTGTCACAACACCAGTGGTGGAAAGAGTACTCAAATTTGTTATTTAAGTAAAAGTATCAATACTGCAATATAGTACTCAGTTACAAGTAAAAGTCCGGAATTCAAAATGTACTTGAGTAAAAGTACAAAAGTATTGGCATCAAAATGTACTTAAAGTACCAAAAGTAAAAGTACTCATCATGCAGAATGTCACAAATGTCAAAAATCACAGGCAATTTTAAAATAGTCTGCATTGTGGCTTGCAGGGATCCCAGTCAAAAGCTTTATTGTATGATATACACCAGGGGTCTTCAACAGGGGCTCCGGGACCCCTAGGACCCCTCAGAGATACTGAAGGGGGGCCGCCAAATCTTTGTGTGATAGGGATTTTTTTTCTCATTTTTTACATTAACCACTTGAACCCTTGCATCCCTATTCTGGGGGGAACATTAGCCGAAAATAGCATACGAGCTTGTAGATCTGCTATTTTCGGCAAAGAGGTTTTGTGTACAGGGAAAAAAAAAGCAGGTCAAAGCTCAAGTTTACAAAGTATTGAGGGTTTTAAGTGGGTAAATGTCTGAAAACACACATTTAACATGAATCCAGTATGTAGCGGGGGGTCCCTGCTCCATCTCTCTCTCAGCTAAGGGGTCCTTGGCCTGAAAAATGTTGAAGACCTCTGATATACCCAATAAAGCTTTTAACTGGGTGCCCTGCAAGCCATAGTGTGCAGACTATTATTTTAGAATATTTAGTAAATTAATGCCCTACTTTGACATACAAGAGCTGGCTAAGTATCATAAGTGTCCTTGAGCAAGACACTGAACCCCTACTGCTTCCGATAGTAGGTTGGTGCCTTGCATGGTTTCCCTCCGCCATCGGTGTGTGAATGGGTGAATGTGAAGTACATCGTACAGCGATTTGAAGGGCCGGAAAGACTATAAAGCCGTTAAATGCATAAATGCAGTCCATTTATCTGTGCACAAGATGTAACAACATAAAACAACCTTGAACCATGAGTTTAAGTAGCAAAAACAGTGAATCCACAAGCTCACAACGCATAGCGACAGAATGTGATCTTATAGATCTGCCATTTAAAAAAAAAATTAAAGCGAAAGTGGTCAAGTGTGTCTGTGGGTTTCAAAAATATTTAACCAATGAAAAGAGCTTGTGACTAAATACTACATTGGAACACAGGTTATTTTTCCCCATTTCCTGAAAACGAAACAGTTTTAGACATGCAAGGTTTCTGTTTCACGGCTTGATAAAGCTGAGGAGCCCACAAAGACAAGAAGACCACTTCATTCTGTTGTTGATTGCAGTCCGTTTCTTTAGCCCCCACCACCACTTTCGACCTGAAGCCTGTTTGAAGTGATCGGTCATGGCGCTGTTGACTTGATGCTTTGTAGCATGTACATGTAGTCCCAATGGCTTCTGCAATGAAAAAACAAACAAACAAAAAAACATCAACAGCAAATATACTGTAGATGTCGCGTAGTACAGACAAAAAAAAAAAATCCTTCATGACTATACATCTTATCAATCACATGTGTACACCGTGAAGAAGCAATCAACAGATAACTCTTCCACTGACAGAATGGATGGCTGTCTTTCTTTTTAAGATATTTTTGGGGGCTTTTTCTGCCTTTATTGATAGGAAAGTAGACTGACAGG